>NC_048575.1:2271110-2296110 GCF_013265735.2 Oncorhynchus mykiss
CTGAACTGGACTGGACTAACTGAACTGGACTGGACTGACTGAACTGGACTGGACAGACAGGACTGACTGAACTGGACTGGACTGACAGGACTGACTGAACTGGACTGGACTTACTGGACTGGACTGACTGAACTGGCCTGGATTGACTGACTGGACTGACTGGACGGACTGACATTACTGGACTGACTGACTGACTGACTGACTGACTGACTGACTGACAGACTGGATTGACTGACTGGACTGACTGACTGGACTGACTGGACTGACTGACTGACTGACTGGACTGGACTGGACTGACTGACTGACTGACGGACTGGACTGGACTGACTGACTGACTGGACTTACTGACTGACTGACTGACTGACTGACTGACTGACTGACTGACTGACTGGACTGACTGGACTGACTGACTGAACTGGACTGGACTGACTGGACTGACTGACTGACTGACTGACTGGACTGACTGACTGACTGACTTGACTGACTGACTGACTTGACTGGACTGACTGACTGACTGACTGACTGGACTGACTGACTGACTGACTGACTGGACTGACTGGACTGACTGACTGACTTGACTGGACTGACTGACTGACTGACTGACTGGACTGACTGACTGACTGACGGACTGACTGACTGACTGCCTTGACTGATTGACTGGACTGACTGGACTGGACTGACCGACAGAACTGACTGGACTGGACTGACTGGACTGACTGACTGACTGACTGGCTGGACTGACTGACTGACTGGACTGACTGACTGACTGACTGGACTGACTGACTGGACTGGACTTACTGGAAAGGACTGACTGGACTGGACTGGACTGGACTGACTGACTGACTGACTGACAGACTGGACTGACTGACTGGACTGACTGGACTTACTGGACCGACTGACTGACGGACTGGACTGGACTGACTGACTGACTGACTGGACTGGACTGGACTGACTGACTGACTGACTGACTGACTGACGGACTGGACTGGACTGACTGACTGACTGACTGACTGGACTTACTGACTGACTGACTGACTGACTGACTGGACTGACTGACTGGACTGGACTGACTGACTGACTGACTGACTTGACTGACTTACTGACTTGACTGAATGACTGACTGACTTGACTGACTGACTGACTGACTGGACTGGACTGAAATGACTGACTGGACTGACTGACTGACTGACTGACTGACTGACTGGACTGACTGGACTGACTGACTGAACTGGACTGGACTGACTGGACTGACTGACTGACTGACTGACTGGACTGACTGACTGACTGACTTGACTGACTGACTGACTTGACTGGACTGACTGACTGACTGACTGACTGGACTGACTGACTGACTGACTGACTGGACTGACTGGACTGACTGACTGACTTGACTGGACTGACTGACTGACTGACTGACTGGACTGACTGACTGACTGACGGACTGACTGACTGACTGCCTTGACTGATTGACTGGACTGACTGGACTGGACTGACCGACAGAACTGACTGGACTGGACTGACTGGACTGACTGACTGACTGACTGGCTGGACTGACTGACTGACTGGACTGACTGACTGACTGACTGGACTGACTGACTGGACTGGACTTACTGGAAAGGACTGACTGGACTGGACTGGACTGGACTGGACTGACTGACTGACTGACTGACAGACTGGACTGACTGACTGGACTGACTGGACTTACTGGACCGACTGACTGACGGACTGGACTGGACTGACTGACTGACTGACTGGACTGGACTGGACTGACTGACTGACTGACTGACTGACTGACTGACGGACTGGACTGGACTGACTGACTGACTGACTGACTGGACTTACTGACTGACTGACTGACTGACTGACTGACTGGACTGACTGACTGGACTGGACTGACTGACTGACTGACTGACTTGACTGACTTACTGACTTGACTGAATGACTGACTGACTTGACTGACTGACTGACTGACTGGACTGGACTGAAATGACTGACTGGACTGGACTGTACTGACTGGACTGGACTGACTAGACTGGACTGATTAGACTGACTGACTGGACTGGAGTCACTGCACTGGACTAAACTGGACTGGACTGGGCTGCCTGGACTGACTGACTGACTGATTGACTGGACTGGACTTACTGGACTGGAGTCACTGCACTGCACTGGACTGGACTAAACTGGACTGGACTGGACTGGACTGACTGGACTGACTGACTGACTGACTGGACTGGACTTACTGGACTGGACTGACTGGACTGACTGGATTGGACTGTATAGGACAGTGTTGTAGTATTGGTAGGAAACAGGGAGGTGTCATTAAGCCATGTCCATATAGGACAGTGTTGTGTTATTGGTAGGAAACAGGGAGGTGTCATTAAGCCATGTCCATATAGATAGTGTTGTGGTATTGGTAGGAAACAGGGAGGTGTCATTAAGCCATGTCCATATAGGACAGTGTTGTGGTATTGGTAGGAAA
This sequence comes from Oncorhynchus mykiss, assembly GCF_013265735.2. Lineage (NCBI taxonomy): Eukaryota > Metazoa > Chordata > Actinopteri > Salmoniformes > Salmonidae > Oncorhynchus > Oncorhynchus mykiss. The sequence continues at coordinate 2,273,590 of NC_048575.1, forward strand.
CAGGGAGCTGTCACTAATAATATCCTTTTGCGACTAGCAATCCCGGATCCGGGAGCGTAATCGTAGCCTCAAACGAATTAGCATAACGCAGCGGACATAAATACCCCTAGAAAATGTTCCTATTCATGAAAATCGCAAATGAAATATATTCAAACACAAGCTTAGCCTTTTGTTAACAACACTGTCATCTCAGATTTTCAAAATATGCGTTACAGCCAACGCTAGACAAGCATCTGTGTAAGTTTATCATGGCATAATGCTATGCTAGCTCTGCTGGCAGCAGGCAACATTTTCACGAAAATAAGAAAAGCAACCAAATTAAATAATTTACCTTTGAAGAACTTCGGATGTTTTCACTCAGGAGACTCCCAGTTAGATAGCAAATGTTCCTTTTTTCCAAAAATATTATTTTTGTAGGCGAAATAGCTCCCGTTTGTTCATCCTGCTTGGCTGAGAAATCGAACCGGAAAATGCTACTACTACAACGCAAAAACTTTTTTCAAAATTAGCTCCATAATATCGACAGAAACACGGCAAACGTTGTTTAGGATCCATCCTCAAGGTGTTTTTAACAAATATATTCGATAATATATCTGTCGAGGCAATTGGTTTCTCATAAGAAGCGATTGGAAAAATGGCTACCTCAGTATTTTACGCAAGGTTTTCTGCGGGAGACACCATGTGACCACATGCTATATATGGTCCCTTACAGCCATTCTTCAATGGAAATGGCTAAAAAGACGTCACAATGCTGTAGACATCTTGGGGAATACGTAGAAAACGTAAGCTCATTCGTAGCTCATTCACAGCCATATAAGGAGTCATTGGCATGAGGCGGTTTCAAAAAATGCGGCACTTCCTGATTGGATTTTTATCTGGGTTTTGCCTGTAACATCAGTTCTGTGGCACTCACAGACAATATCTTTGCAGTTTTGGAAACGTCGGAGTGTTTTCTATCCAAAGCTGTCAATTATATGCATAGTCAAGCATCTTTTTGTGACAAAATATCTTGTTTAAAACGGGAACGTTTTTCATCCAAAAATGTAAATATCGCCCCCTAGTCGCAAGCCATGTCCATATAGGACAGTGTTGTGGTATTGGTAGGGATACAGATATAGCCGTGTACTAATGTGCTGGATCCTTGGTCTAGCCTTCCTGCCTGATTCACCACTGGACAGGAGGAAATGTGTACTGTTATAGAGTTATGAGCATATCTACACACATATGGACCCCCCCCCCCCCCACACACACACACACACACACACTGACACACGCACACACATACAGACTCACACACACAGATAAATGTAGACAGTGTGTAAAGATCCAGATGGCTCCATCACAATAGCCGTGGCAGGCAGCAGTCTTTGAAGGCTGTGAGTGATTGATTTCAGGCTTGACTGGCTCTGATACAGTCAACCCAGGAGGCGCCAGGCAACCAGCCAGACAGCCAGTCAGGGCTTTAAGGGAAGACCAGGCAGCCAGCCAGTCAGGGCTTTAGGAGGGGACCAGGCAGTCAGGGCTTTAGGAGGGGACCAGGCAGTCAGGGCTTTAGGAGGGGACCAGGCAGTCAGGGCTTTAGGAGGGGACCAGGCAGTCAGGGCTTTAGGAGGTGACCAGGCAGTCAGGGCTTTAGGAGGGGACCAGGCAGTCAGGGCTTTAGGAGGGGACCATCCAGCCAACAATCTAGCCACTAGGGCTTATGGAGAGTAACAGCCAGCCTGCCAGCTCCACACAAACATTTTCAGGGTTGCCACGGTACTGCTCTTGTTTCCTGATGCCTGATCGCTGAGCGTTTTGGTCCAGGGGCCACCGTGTTCTGCAAACACACATACACACACCCAAACACTCACACACATATACACACGTAGAAACACACACACCCAAACACTCACACACATATGCACACGTAGAAACACACACACCCAAACACTCACACACATATACACACGTAGAAACACACACACCCAAACACTCACACACATATGCACACGTAGAAACACACACACCCAAACACTCACACACATATACACACGTAAAAACACACACACCCAAACACTCACACACATATACACACGTAGAAACACACACACCCAAACACTCACACACATATACACACGTAGAAACACCCACACCTTGTTTCTGAGGACACATTTGTTGTGCTGTTTTCTCCTTTAATGACAGGGTTATCACAGAGTCATATCCTTAATGACAGGGTTATCACAGAGTCATATCCTTAATGACAGGGTTATCACAGAGTCATATCCTTAATGACAGGGTTATCACAGAGTCATCTCCTTTATGACAGGGTTTATCACAGAGTCATATCCTTAATGACAGGGTTATCACAGAGTCATCTCCTTAATGACAGTGTTATCACAGAGTCATATCCTTAATGACAGGGTTATCACAGAGTCATCTCCTTAATGACAGTGTTATCACAGAGTCATATCCTTAATGACAGGGTTATCACAGAGTCATATCCTTAATGACAGGGTTATCACAGAGTCATATCCTTAATGACAGGGTTATCACAGAGTTATATCCTTAATGACAGGGTTATCACAGAGTCATCTCCTTAATGACAGTGTTATCACAGAGTCATATCCTTAATGACAGGGTTATCACAGAGTCATCTCCTTAATGACAGGGTTATCACAGAGTCATCTCCTTAATGACAGTGTTATCACAGAGTCATATCCTTAATGACAGGGTTATCACAGAGTCATCTCCTTAATGACAGGGTTATCACAGAGTCATCTCCTTAATGACAGTGTTATCACAGAGTCATATCCTTAATGACAGGGTTATCACAGAGTTATATCCTTAATGACAGGGTTATCACAGAGTCATCTCCTTAATGACAGTGTTATCACAGAGTCATATCCTTAATGACAGGGTTATCACAGAGTCATCTCCTTAATGACAGGGTTATCACAGAGTCATCTCCTTAATGACAGGGTTATCACAGAGTCATCTCCTTAATGACAGTGTTACTATGGTGTCATCTATGTAATGAGTGTTACCATGGTGTCATCTATGTAAGGACAGGGTTACCATGGTGTCATCTATGTAAGGACAGGGTTACCATGGTGTCATCTATGTAATGCGGCTGACAATCTCTAACACCCCAACATGATCCGAAAATCAGTTAAAACATTTTCACTAAACAAGATCTCTTGATCCCCAATACCTCGCTACGCGAGTGGAGTCGGTCCTGGGACGTCCTTACTGTAATGTTCATCTTCCCCGGAGTCAGTCAGTCCTGAGACGTCCTTACTGTAATGTTAATCTTCCCCGGAGTCAGTTCTGAGATGTCATTACTGTAATGTTCAACTGTCCTGGAGTCAGTCCTGAGACGTCATTACCGTAATGTTCAACTGTCCTGGAGTCAGTCCTGAGACGTCATTACCGTAATGTTCAACTGCCCCAGAGTCAGTCCTGAGACGTCCTTACTTTAATGTTCAACTGCCCCGGAGTCACTCAGTCCTGAGACGTCCTTACTGCAATGTTAATCTTCACTGGAGTCAGTCAGTCCTGAGACGTCTTACCGTAATGTTCAACTGCCCTGGAGTCAGTCCTGAGACGTCCTTACCGTAATGTTAATCTTCCCCGGAGTCACTCAGTCCTGAGACGTCATTACCGTAATGTTCATCTTCCCCGGAGTCACTCAGTCCTGAGACGTCCTTACCGTAATGTTAATCTTCCCCAAATTCACTCAGTCCTGAGACGTCCTTACTGTAATGTTCAACTGTCCCCGAGTCAGTCAGTCCTGAGACGTCCTTACTGTAATGTTCAAATGTCCTGGAGTCAGTTCTGAGATGCCATTACCATATTGTTCAACTGTCCTGGAGTCAGTTCTGAGATGTCATTACCATATTGTTCAACTGCCCCGGAGTCACCTCAGTAACATGTGGTTTGACACATCGCCTAGTCATTACAACATGTACAGGTCTGAAACGCTATTATGTTTGAGTCTAATCAGGCTGTATAATCGGCCACAATAAATACATCATACTCCAGTCAGTTTCTCCATAGCGATGGCATTACCATGGTAATAGAGCTGTATTAATCATAGTGATGACATGGTTGCCGGGCAGGTACAGTTCACAGCTCATTTGTATAATTAACATATTTAAAAGAACGTTACTCAGTTGTTATTTACCCCCTCCTCTTCTCCGTTTGTTGCTGCATTTAATTGCCAGTTTATTTAGAATTCAAAGTTGAGTCCCGTCTTGCATAATCTATCAATAAGTACTACATGTTTATGAAATGATCTAGTCAAATTAAAAACGTTATATATATTTAGGATTACATTTGAATGCGTCTTGCCACTAGATTATTTTGCTTGAAATGGATTTGCCCACAGTAACCGTGTCCCCCAGCTATAGCATGGAGGTTCATATAAACATGTAATGCAGTTCACAGCGGAACAGGGGAACAGGGGAACAGGGGAACAGTGGAACAGCGGAACAGGGGAACAGCATAGCAGGGGAACAGGGGAACAGCAGAGCAGGGGAACAGCAGAGCAGGGGAACAGCAGAGCAGGGGAACAGCAGAGCAGGGGAACAGCGGAGCAGGGGAACAGCGGAACAGCGGAACAGGGGAACAGCGGAACAGGGGAACAGCGGAACAGCGGAACAGGGGAACAGCAGAGCAGGGGAACAGCGGAGCAGGGGAACAGCGGAGCAGGGGAACAGCGGAGCAGGGGAACAGCGGAGCAGGGGAACAGCGGAGCAGGGGAACAGCGGAGCAGGGGAACAGCGGAGCAGCGGAACAGGTGAACAGCGGAGCAGGGGAACAGCGGAGCAGGGGAGCAGGGGAACAGCGGAGCAGGGGAACAGCGGAGCAGGGGAACAGCGGAGCAGGGGAACAGCGGAGCAGGGGAACAGCGGAGCAGGGGAACAGCGGAGCAGGGGAACAGCGGAGCAGGGGAACAGCGGAGCTGGGGCACAGCGGAGCAGGGGAACAGCGGAGCAGGGGAACAGCGGAACAGGGGAACAGCGGAACAGGGGAACAGCGGAACAGGGGAACAGCAGAGCAGCGGAGCAGGGGAACAGGGGAGCAGGGGAGCAGCGGAGCAGGGGAACAGCGGAACAGCGGAGCAGGTGAACAGCGGAACAGCAGAGCAGGGGAACAGCGGAGCAGGGGAACAGCGGAGCAGGGGAACAGCGGAGCAGGGGAACAGCGGAGCAGGGGAACAGCGGAGCAGGGGAACAGCGGAGCAGGGGAACAGCGGAGCAGGGGAACAGGTGAAAAGCGGAGCAGGGGAACAGCGGAGCAGGGGAACAGCGGAGCAGGGGAACAGCGGAGCAGGGGAACAGGTGAAAAGCGGAGCAGGGGAACAGCGGAGCAGGGGAACAGCGGAGCAGGGGAACTGTGGAGCAGGGGAAAGTGGAGCAGGGGAAAGTGGAGCAGGGGAACAGCGGAACAGCGGAAAAGCGGAGCAGGGGAACAGCGGAGCAGGGGAACAGTGGAACAGCGGAGCAGGGGAACAGCGGAGCAGGGGAACAGCGGAGCAGGGGAACAGCGGAGCAGGGGAACAGCGGAGCAGGGGAACAGCGGAGCAGGGGAACAGCGGAGCAGGGGAACAGCGGAGCAGGGGAAAGCGGAGCAGGGGAACAGTGGAACAGCGGAACAGTGGAGCAGCGGAGCAGGGGAACAGAGGAGCAGTGGAACAGCGGAGCAGGGGAACAGTGGAGCAGGGGAAAAGCGGGGCAGGGGAAAAGCGGGGCAGGGGAACCGTGGAAAAGTGGAGCAGGGGAACAGCGGAGCAGGGGAAAAGCGGGGCAGGGGAACAGTGGAAAAGTGGAGCAGGGGAACAGTGGAACAGCGGAGCAGAGGAACAGCGGAGCAGGGGAACAGCGGAGCAGCGGAGCAGGGGAACAGCAGATGAAAGTGAAGTGAAGTGAAGTGAAGTGGAGAGGAGTGAAGAGAAGTGAAGTGAAGTTAAGAGGAGAGAAGTTAAGAGGAGAGAAGTGAAGTGGAGAGAAGTGAAGAGGAGAGAAGTGAAGAGAAGTGAAGAGGAAAGAAGTGAAGAGGAGAGAAGTGAAGAGGAGAGAAGTGACGTGAAGGAGAGAAGTGAATATGAGAGAAGTGAAGAGAAGTGAAGAGGAGAGAAGTGAAGAGAAGTGAATAGGAGAGAAGTGAAGAGAAGTGAAGAGGAGAGAAGTGAATATGAGAGAAGTGAAGAGAAGTGAATAGGAGAGAAGTGAAGAGAAGTGAAGAGGAGAGAAGGGGAGAGAAGTGAATATGAGAGAAGTGAAGAGAAGTGAAGAGGAGAGAAGTGAAGAGAAGTGAATAGGAGAGAAGTGAAGAGAAGTGAAGAGGAGAGAAGGGGAGAGAAGTGAATATGAGAGAAGTGAAGAGAAGTGAAGAGGAGAGAAGTGAAGAGAAGTGAATAGGAGAGAAGTGAAGAGAAGTGAAGAGGAGAGAAGGGGAGAGAAGTGAAGTGGAGAGAAGTGAAGATAAGTGAAGAGAAGAGAAGTGAAGAGAAGTGAAGAGGAGAGAAGTGAAGTGAAGAGAAGTGAAGAGAAGTGAAGAGGAGAGAAGTGAAGAGAAGTGAAGAGGAGAGAAGTGAAGAGAAGTGAAGAGGAGAGAAGTGAAGAGAATTGAAGAGGAGAGAAGTTAAGAGGAGAGAAGTGAAGAGAAGTGAATAGGAGAGAAGTGAAGAGAAGTGAAGTTAAGGGGAGAGAAATGAAGTGGAGAGAAGTGAAGAGAAGTTAAGAGGAGAGAAGTGAAGAGAAGTTAAGAGGAGAGAAGTGAAGAGAAGTGAAGAGGAGAGAAGTTAAGGGGAGAGAAGAGAAGTGAAGAGGAGAGAAGTGAAGAGAAGTGAAGAGAAGTGAAGAGGAGAGAAGTGAAGAGAAGTGAAGTGAAGTGAAGAGGAGAGAAGTGAAGAGGAGAGAAGTGAAGAGAAGTGAAGAGGAGAGAAGTTAAGGGGAGAGAAGAGAAGTGAAGAGGAGAGAAGTGAAGAGAAGTGAAGAGAAGTGAAGAGGAGAGAAGTGAAGAGGAGAGAAGTGAAGAGAAGTGAAGTGAAGTGAAGAGGAGAGAAGTGAAGAGGATAGAAGTGAAGAGAAGTGAAGAGAAGTGAAGAGAAGTGAAGAGAAGAGAAGAGAAGTGAAGAGAAGTGAAGAGAAGAGAAGAGAAGAGGAGAGAAGTGAAGCGAAGTGAAGAGAAGTGAAGAGAAGTGAAGTGAAGAGGAGAGAAGTGAAGAGAAGTGAAGTGAATTGAAGTGAAGCGAAGTGAAGAGAAGTGAAGTGAAGAGAAAAGAAGTGAAGAGGAGAGAAGAGAAGTGAAGAGAAGAGATGAGAAGAGATGAGAAGTGAGGAGAAGAGGAGCAGAAGGGAAGAGAGAGAGAAGAGAGCGAGAAGAGAGGAGAAGGGAAGAGAGGAAAGGAGAGGAAACAAGACATGGAGAGAGTTACACTATCACCTAACACTTAGAACAATAAAGCCAATGTGTTGCAGATGGCTCAATAATAACCTGAATGACAAATAGCCTTAATTAAAGGGTCAGAGGTGATGTAAATTAAGAGCAACGGTCAAGTCAAATTCAATTGTATTGGTCGTGTACAAATATTCTGCAGCGCTCTTCTAGCGCCAACGATGCAGTAAAACATAACAAAACAATGCAATACACACAAATCTCAGAGACCAGAATGTGAATGGAAACACTGAGCGTACCAAATATTAGGAACAACGTGCTCTTTCCATGACATAGACTAACCAGGTTAATCCAGGTGAAAGCTATAATCCTTCATCGATGTCCCTTGACGTGGATTGTATGTGTGCCATTTACAGGGTGAATGGACAAGACAAAAGATTGAAGTGCCTTTGAACGGGGTTTGGTAGTAGGTGCCAGGCGCACCGGTTTGAGTGTGTCAAGAACTGCAACGCTGCTGGGTTTTACACGCTCAACAGTTTCCTGTGTGAATCAAGAATATTGTGTATGGTGTTTACTGTATAGACAGTATGGACAGTATATGAAAAGAGAAAGGTGTGTACAACAGTAGTTATATAGGATGAACCATGACTAGAATACAGTATATACATATGAAGTGGACAGTAGTAGTTATATAGGATGAACCATGACTAGAATACAGTATATACATATGAAGTGGACAGCAGTAGTTATATAGGATGAACCATGACTAGAATACAGTATATACATATGAAGTGGACAGCAGTAGTTATATAGGATGAACTAGAATACAGTATATACATATGAAGTGGACAGCAGTAGTTATATAGGATGAACTAGAATACAGTATATACATATGAAGTGGACAACAGTAGTTATATAGGATGAACCCTGACTAGAATACAGTATATACATATGAAGTGGACAGCAGTAGTTATATAGGATGAACTAGAATATATATAGGATGAACTAGAAAAAACAAAGCCCACCGGGCCTGACGAGAGTTGAGACGTTTAGCCGATTGCACGTAAGCCAGATTCTTGTGGTCAGTCCAGACCACAAACGGTTGCTCCGCTCCCTCCAACCAGTGACGCCACTCCTCCAAAGCAAGCTTCACAGCGAGAAGCTCCCGGTTACCCACATCGTAGTTTCTTTCAGCTGGAGAAAGACGACAAGAGTAGAAGGCGCAGGGATGGAGTTTACCGTCAGTGGAGCTACGCTGGGACAGGATGGCGCCCACCCCCACAGACGCATCCACCTCCACAACGAACTGACGGGAAGTGTCAGGTTGAGAGAGAATCGGGGCGTTGGTGAATCGGCTCTTCAAATCTAGAAATGCTCGGTCTGCCTCAGGAGACCAACAGAACTTTCTGGTGCAAGACGTCAGTACAGTTAAAGGGGCGGCCACCCGGCTCTAATCACGGATAAACCTCCGATAAAAATTTGCAAACCCCAGGAATCTCTGAAGCTGCAATCTCGAACCGGGCTGGACCCAATCCCGAACCGCCCGAACCTTCTCTTGGTCCATCTTGATCTCTCCCCTGGAGATGATGTAACCGAGGAAGGACGTCGTGTGGGCGTGAAAATCACACTTCTCAGCCTTCACGAACAGACGGTTCTCCAATAACCGCTGCAGGACCTGCTTGACATGCTGAACGTGGCTAGAAAGCTCCTTCGAGAAGATGAGGATATCATCCAGGTAAACAAACACAAAAATACCAATCATATCTCTCAGAACGTCATTCACCATACTTTGGAACACAGCAGGAGCGTTGGTCAGTCCAAACGGCATCACCTGGTACTCGAAATGTCCCATCGGAGTATTGAACCCAGTCAACCACTCGTCCCCCTCTTTGATCCGAACCAAATGATAAGCATTACGTAAATCAAGCTTCGTAAAAACCGTAGCACCCTGTAAAGAATCGAAAGCCGAGCTCATCAAGGGCAGGGGATACTTGTTCTTGACCGTAATATCATTAAAACCCCGATAATCAATACACGGTCGAAGAGTTCCATCCTTCTTGCTCACAAAACAAAATCCTGCTCCCAGAGGTGATGACAAGGGCCGAATGAGACTTGCAGCTAGAGACTCCTTGATGTAGGTCTCCAAGGCTTCACGTTCAGGTCAAGAGATACTGTATAACCGTCCTTTGGGAAAGGCGGCTCCAGGAAACAGATTAATCGCACAGTCATAAGGTCGGTGGGGAGGAAGGGACTGAGCCTTCTGTTTACTGAATACTTCACCCAACTCGTGATATGCTTCTGGAACCAGGGACAAATCAGGAGGAGCAGAGTCACTGACCTGACTGGAAATGGCAGGAGAACAGGCAGTCCTAAGACAGTTAGCATGACAATCAATGCTCCAACTAGTTACCTTAACCGTCACCCAATCAAACGAGGGATTGTGTTCCTTCAGCCAGGGGTAACCAAGAACCAGAGGAACATGGGGCGAGGACAGAATGAAGAAGGAGATAAACTCTGAATGATTACCCGACAACAACATCTTAACCGGTTCAGTCCTCATAGTGATCCGTGCCAGACTACTGCCGTTCAGAGTGGTTGCTTCAATGGCTTCCGGCAATTGCTCCTTGGAAAGCCCCAGCTGTTCCACCAAGTCAGCATCAATAAAGCTGCCATCGGCACCTGAATCGATAAAAGCGTTCATCTCTAAGTTCTGATCCTTATTCATAAGGGTCGCAGGAAAACGGGGTCTGACAGGATTCTTGAGAGGTTGAATCTGGCTCGCTAAAATTCCTCCCAAAACTAGCGAGCCGGGCAGTTTAACGAGCGCTGTGGACAAGCGGAGATGTAATGTCCTGAGCTACCACAGTAGAGACAGCTGTTGGTCTCACGTCTACGTTGGCGCTCCTCCTTAGTTAGCCCGTGTCGCCCGACTTGCATTGATTCAGGCTCTGTTGTCAAGACCCCTCCACTAATCCCGTGTGGGGAATAACGATCAATACGTTCTGGTTCACTTCCTGAACCGAATGGTAACCGAGTTTCTGATTGATTGGATGTGCCCCACTGCTTCTCCCTCCTCTCTCGGACTCTATTATCTACCCGAATAGATAAAGTGACCAAGCTGTCTAGGTCACTAGGCTCTGGATAGGATATCAGCTCGTCCTTGAGTTGCTCCGACAACCCCTGGTAAAAAGCCGCTTGTAGTGACTCCTCATTCCAACCACTCTCCACAGACAATGTCCTGAACTCGATCATAAAGTCTGCCACACTGCGAGCTCCTTGGCGAAGAGTGAAGAAACGTTTAGCTGCGTCCTTACCTCGGACTGGATGGTCCAAAAGCTCTCATCTCTCCCGTGAATTCCTGATATAAAGCCATGCAGGTCCCCTGTCGTTCCCAAACGGCTGAAGCCCATTCCAGAGCTCTTCCACGCAGCAGTTCAATAACAAAGGCTATCCTAGCCTTGTCAGTGGCGTAAGAATGGGGCTGCAGATCAAACACTAACCCACACTGCATAAGAAACGAACGGCATCTTCCCAAATCCCCTTCATATTTATCAGGCGTCGGTACCTTGGGTACGGAAGGAAACCGCATCAGGCACGGCAGGTGAGATGGGTGAAACAGGTGGTGAATGAATCGCCAGCAAACTGAGCTGATCCTGGATCTGTGTCAAGCTAGCAGATCATTTCTGGATTGCAACCTCTATCTCCTGTAGCGCCGTCTTGTGTTGTCCCAATGTCTTCCCCTGCTGGGTAATGGCATGGCAAACGGAATCCAGGTCCGCTGGGTTCATTCTTGGCCGGATCGTTCTGTCACGATTCTTCAAAATCGAAACCAGAAGCAGACCAGGACAAGGAGAGTAGGAAGAAGGTGAGTATTTATTTACAAGTGAATGTGAATGGGTAGATATATCCAGGTGGTGTAGCGGGTAGCGGTGGTGAGCTGATGGGAGTAAATAGGTGGATCCAATGGGGAAGCGGAATCCTCTGACGACCAGGCGGGAATGGGGTAAATGATCCTGGTGAGTAACTGAAGACAGAACAAATAGAGGTAAGTTCAAGGCAAGCAATACGTAACAAACAACAAAACAAATTCTATCCAACTTGAGGCTGATACTCTGGCACAACATACTGTTCATGGCTAACGATCCGGCAGGGAATGGATGTCAGGTCAGAGCTTTTGAAGGGGAGAGGTGATGATCAGGACAGGTGTGCAGATTACTGATGGGATACAGGTGCGGGTGAACCTCGATCTCCCAACAAGCTAATTCGCCCGGCAACCAGACAGGGTGCGTTCCAGGACACCGGAAACACACTCCAGGACAGAAACACAGGCAAACACAGACTCAGGAAGCGGGATTTGTGACAATAATAGTCTAGATAATAGATTCTAGTCTAGATAATAGATAATAGATAATAGTCTAGATGGTGGATAATAGATAATAGTCTAGCTGATTTATAAGTTGACGTTTTTGTAAGGATTGTCCATATTGATGTTTATAGGGAGGAATGTCCAGGTTACAGATGTCACGCTCGTCCTCTTCTTCTGACGAGGAGTAAAAGATATCGGACCAATTTGCAGCAGGTAAATGTCCATTTTAACGTGTCAAAACTGAACACTACAAAATAACAAAATAACAAAGTGAAACAAACGAAACTACCAGGCTACCTAAGTATGGTTCTCAATCAGGGACAACCAGGCTACCTAAGTATGGTTCTCAATCAGGGACAACCAGGCTACCTCAGTATGGTTCTCCATCAGGGACAACCAGGCTACCTAAGTATGGTTCTCAATCAGGGACAACCAGGCTACCTAAGTATGGTTCTCAATCAGGGACAACCAGGCTACCTCAGTATGGTTCTCCATCAGGGACAACCAGGCTACCTAAGTATGGTTCTCAATCAGGGACAACCAGGCTACCTAAGTATGGTTCTCAATCAGGGACAACCAGGCTACCTAAGTATGGTTCTCAATCAGGGACAACCAGGCTACCTAAGTATGGTTCTCAATCAGGGACAACCAGGCTACCTAAGTATGGTTCTCAATCAGGGACAACCAGGCTACCTAAGTATGGTTCTCAATCAGGGACAACCAGGCTACCTAAGTATGGTTCTCAATCAGGGACAACCAGGCTACCTAAGTATGGTTCTCAATCAGGGACAACCAGGCTACCTCAGTATGGTTCTCCATCAGGGACAACCAGGCTACCTAAGTATGGTTCTCAATCAGGGACAACCAGGCTACCTAAGTATGGTTCTCAATCAGGGACAACCAGGCTACCTAAGTATGGTTCTCAATCAGGGACAACCAGGCTACCTAAGTATGGTTCTCAATCAGGGACAACCAGGCTACCTAAGTATGGTTCTCAATCAGGGACAACCAGGCTACCTAAATATGGTTCTCAATCAGGGACAACCAGGCTACCTAAATATGGTTCTCAATCAGGGACAACCAGGCTACCTAAGTATGGTTCTCAATCAGGGACAACCAGGCTACCTAAGTATGGTTCTCAATCAGGGACAACCAGGCTACCTAAATATGGTTCTCAATCAGGGACAACCAGGCTACCTAAGTATGGTTCTCAATCAGGGACAACCAGGCTACCTAAATATGGTTCTCAATCAGGGACAACCAGGCTACCTAAGTATGGTTCTCAATCAGGGACAACCAGGCTACCTAAGTATGGTTCTCAATCAGGGACAACCAGGCTACCTAAGTATTGTTCTCAATCAGGGACAACCAGGCTACCTAAGTATGGTTCTCAATCAGGGACAACCAGGCTACCTAAATATGGTTCTCAATCAGGGACAACCAGGCTACCTAAGTATGGTTCTCAATCAGGGACAACCAGGCTACCTAAGTATGGTTCTCAATCAGGGACAACCAGGCTACCTAAGTTTGGTTCTCAATCAGGGACAACCAGGCTACCTAAGTATGGTTCTCAATCAGGGACAACCAGGCTACCTAAGTATGGTTCTCAATCAGGGACAACCAGGCTACCTAAGTATGGTTCTCAATCAGGGACAACCAGGCTACCTAAGTATGGTTCTCAATCAGGGACAACCAGGCTACCTAAGTATGGTTCTCAATCAGGGACAACCAGGCTACCTAAGTATGGTTCTCAATCAGGGACAACCAGGCTACCTAAGTATGGTTCTCAATCAGGGACAACCAGGCTACCTAAGTATGGTTCTCAATCAGGGACAACCAGGCTACCTAAGTATGGTTCTCAATCAGGGACAACCAGGCTACCTAAGTATGGTTCTCAATCAGGGACAACCAGGCTACCTAAGTATGGTTCTCAATCAGGGACAACCAGGCTACCTAAGTATGGTTCTCAATCAGGGACAACCAGGCTACCTAAGTATGGTTCTCAATCAGGGACAACCAGGCTACCTAAGTTTGGTTCTCAATCAGGGACAACCAGGCTACCTAAGTATGGTTCTCAATCAGGGACAACCAGGCTACCTAAGTATGGTTCTCAATCAGGGACAACGATTGACAGCTGCCTCTGATATAGAACCATACCAGGCCAAACACAGAAATCTCAAATCATAGAAAAAGAAACATAGACAACCCACCCAACTCACGCCCTGACCATACTAAACAAAGACATAACAAATGAACTAAGGTCAGTGACAACAGACTTGTTTTACTCCAGATGAGAGAGAATGAGAGAGAGAGAGAGAGAGAGAGAGAGAGAGAGAGAGAGAGAGAGAGAGAGAAAGAGAGAGAGAGAGAGAGAGAGAGATACTAGAAAGGTCTGCAGCACTCGGCCTCACCCTACTAGAATCCGAAGTCAAATGTCTGCTGTTTGCTGTTTGCTGATGATCTGGTGCTTCTGTCACCAACCAAGGAGGGCCTACAGCAGCACCTAGATCTTATGCACAGATTCTGTTAGACCTGGGCCCTGACAGTAAATCTCAGTAAGACCAAAATAATGGTGTTCCAAAAAAGGTCCAGTCGCCAGGACGACAAATACAAATTCCATCTAGACACTGTTGCCCTAGAGAACACAAAAAACTATACATACCTTGGCGTAAACATCAGCGCCACAGGTAACTTCCACAAAGCTGTGAACGATCTGAGAGACAAGGCAAGAAGGGCATTCTATGCCATCAAAATGAACATCAATTTCAACATACCAATTAGGATCTGGCTAAAAATACTTGAATCAGTCATAGAACCCATTGCCCTTTATGGTTGTGAGGTCTGGGGTCCGCTCACCAACCAAGACTTCACAAAACGGGACAAACACCAAATTGAGACTGTGCACGCAGAATTCTGCAAAAATATCCTCCGTGTACAACGTAGAACACCAAATAAAACATGCAGAGCAGAATTAGGCCGATACCCACTAATTATCAAAATCCAGAAAAGAGCCGTTAAATTCTATAACCACCTAAAAGGAAGCGATTCCCAAACCTTCCATAACAAAGCCATCACCTACAGAGAGATTAGCCTGGAGAAGAGTCCCCTAAGCAGGCTGGTCCTGGCTCTGTTCACAAACACAAACACACCCCACAGAGCCCCAGGACAGCAGCACAATTAGACCCAACCAAATCATGAGAAAACAAAAAGATAATAACTTGACACATTGGAAAGAATTAACAAAAAAACAGAGCAAACTAGAATGCTATTTGGCCCTACACAGAGAGTACACAGCGGCAGAATACTTGACCACTGTGACTGACACAAAATTAAGGAAAGCTTTGACTATGTACAGACTCAGTGAGCATAGCCTTGCTATTGAGAAAGGCCGCCGTAGGCAGAAATGGCTCTCAAGCGAAGACAGGCTATGTGCTCACTGCCCACAAAATGAGGTGGAAAATGAGCTGCACTTCCTAACCTCCTGCCCAATGTATGCCCATTTTAGAGAGACATATTTCCCTCAGATTACACAGATCCACAAAGAATTTCAAAACAAATCGAATTTTGATAAAGTTCCATATCTACTGGGTGAAATTCCACAGTGTGCCATCACAGCAGGAAGATTTGTGACCTGTTGCCATGAGAAAAGGGCAACCAGTGAAGAACAAACACCATTGTAAATACAACCCATATTTATGCTTATTTATTTCATCTTGTGTCCTTTAACCATCTGTACATTGTTAAAACACTGTATATATATATAATATGACATTTGGAATGTCTTTATTGTTTTGGAACTTCTGTATGTGTAATGTTTACTGTTAATTTTTATTGTTTATTTCACTTTATATATTATCTACCTCACTTGCTTTGGTAATGTTAACACATGTTTCCCATGCCAATAAAGCCCTTGAATTGAATTGAATTGAATTGAGAGAGAGAGAGAGAGAGAGAGAGAGGAATTGAAAGAGACAGACAGAGGGGGTATCATCTGAACACAAGCAGCCCAACCTCCAACACACACACACACACACACACACACACACACACACACACACACACACACACACACACACACACACACACACACACACACACACACACACACACACACACACACACACACACACACAGATATATATTTGGAGACTGAGGTGAGTGTGAGGGCAGAGCACCTGGGGAGTTTGGCATGTGCCCTCTTTGGGCCTCCTGTGGACCTGGGGTCAAAGTATATAAAGGAGCCAAGTCCACAAGTCTGGCCCCCTCAACCCAACCCCATTGCCTCCCCCTCGCCCCCTCAACCCAACCCCATCGCCTCCGCTTTGCACCTCAAACCAACCCACTCAGACCCTCGATCCAATCCACTCGCCACCTCGTCCCCACAACCCATTCATAGTGTTTATATACTGTTGTAATAATACATACAACTACCTCGTCCCCACAACCAAATCATAG
Organism: Oncorhynchus mykiss; assembly: GCF_013265735.2. NCBI lineage: Eukaryota > Metazoa > Chordata > Actinopteri > Salmoniformes > Salmonidae > Oncorhynchus > Oncorhynchus mykiss. The sequence continues at coordinate 2,289,794 of NC_048575.1, forward strand.
TGTTTATATACTGTTGTACTCACATAATGCAGTGCCTTTTCAGACCCCTTGTTTCACTTTCTGTTATGTTACTGCCTTGTTCTAAAACTGATTAAATAAAACATATTCTTCATCAATCTACACACAATATCCCCAAATGACAAGGTGAAAACAGGTTATGAAATGTTGGCAAATTTATTACAAATAAAAAACAGAAATACCTTATTTACAATAGTATTCAGACTCTTTGCTAATATATTCTAAATTGAGCTCAGGTAAATCCTGTTTCCATTGATCATCCTTGAGATGTTTCTACAACTTGATTGGAGTCCACCTGTGGTAAATGAAATTGAATGTACACGATTTGGAAAGACACACACCTGTCTATTTTAGGTCCCACAGATGACAGTGCATGTCAGAGAAAAAAACAAGCCACGAGGTCAAAGGAATTGTCCGTTGAGCTCCGAGACAGGAGCTATTATTGGTAGTAGTAGAAATATTATTATTATTGGTAGTAGGAATATTATTCTCCTTATTATTATTATTATTAATAGTAGTAGTAATAGAAGTAGTAGAGATAGTAGTAGTAATATTATTATTAGTAGTGGTAGTAGTAGTAATATTATTATCATTATTAGTAGTAGTAGTAATATTATTAATATTATTATTAGTAGTAATATTATTAATATTAGTAGTAGTGGTAGTAGTAGTGATAGTATTATTATTATTATTATTAGTAGTAGTAGTAATATTATTATTATTATTAGTAGTAGTAGTAATATTATTATTAGTAGTAGTAGTAATAGTAGTATTATTATTAGTAGTAGTATTAATAGTATTAGTATTCAAATTATTATTAGTAGTAGTAATGGTATTATCATTAGTAGTAGTTGTAGTAGTAGTAATATTATTAGTAGTAGTAGTGGTAGTAGTTGTAATATTATTATTATTATTATTATTAGTAGTAGTAGTAGTAGTAGTAATAATATTATTATTAGTAGTAGTAATAGTAGTATTATTATTAGTAGTAGTATTAATAGTATTAGTATTCATATTATTATTATTAGTAGTAATGCTATTATTATTAGTAGTAGTGGTAGTAGTAGTAATATTATTAGTAGTAGAAATAATACTGGTAGTATAATTATTATTACCATTATTATCATTATTCTTATTAGTAGTAGTAGTAATATTATCATTATTATTATTAGTAGTAATATTATTAATATTATTAGTAGTAGTAATATTATTATTAGTAGTAGTAGTGGTAGTAGTATTATTATTATTATTATTATTAGTAGTAGTAGTAATATTATCATTATTATTATTAGTAGTAATATTATTTTTATTAGTATTAGTGGTAGTAGTAGTAATAGTATTATTATTAGTAGTAGTAATATTATTACTATTATTATTAGTAGTAATATTATTATTAGTAGTAGTAGTAATAGTATTATTATTATTATTAGTATTAATAGTAGTAGTATTAGTATTAATATTATTATTAGAAGTAGTAATGGCATTATTATTATTATTATTAGTAGTAGTAGTAGTAGTAGCAGTAATAGTATTATTATCATTAGTAGTAGTATTATTATTAGTAGTAGTAGTAGTAGGAGTATTATTATTAGTAGTAGTAGTAGTAGAAGTAGGAGTATTATTATTATTATTAGTAGTAGTAGTGGTAGTAGTAGTAATATTATTATTATTAGTAGTAGTAGTAGGAGTATTATTATTATTATTAGTAGTAGTAGTGGTAGTAGTAGTAATATTATTATTATTATTATTATTAGTAGTAGTAATATTATTATTTTTATTAGTGATAATATTATTAGTAGTAGTAGTAGTAGGAGTATTATTACTATTGGTAGTAGCAGTAATATTATTATAATCAGTAGTAGTATTAGTAGTATTAGTAGTAGTAGTATTATTATTATTATTATTAGTAGTAGTACTAGTAGCCATAGTAATATGATAATTATTATTATTAGTAGTAGTAGTAGTAGTAGTAATATTATTATTATTATTAGTAGTAGTAGTAATATTATTATTAGTAGTAGCAGTAGTAGCAGTAGTAATATTATTATTATCATTAGTAGTAGTAGTAGTAGTAGCAGTAGTAGTAGTAGTAGTAGAAAGTAGTAGGTGTAGTAGTAGTAGCAGTAGTATTATTATTAGTAGTAGTAGTAGTAGTAGTAGTAGCAGTAGTACTAGTATTAATATTATTATTATTACTATTTGTATTATTATTATTAGTAGTAGTAGCAGTAGTAGTAGTATTAATATTATTATTATTATATTTTTATTATTAGTAGTAGTAGTAGTAATTTTATAATTATTAGTTGTAGTAGTTGTAGAAAGTAGTAGTATTAGTATTTTTAGTAATAGTAATGTTATGATTAGTATTATTGTAATTATTATTATCATTAATATCATTAATATATGTTTTGGATGATATGTATGCTGATATTGTATTTTTAGGTATTACTTCTATGTTGTTTTGCATGTATACTGCTATTGTATTGTTAGGTATTTCTGCTCTATTACTGTTATTGTACTGATAGATATTGCTGCTACGTTGGAGCTAGAAACATTAGCATTTCGCTGCTCCTGCGATAACGTCTACAAATATGTGCATGTGACCAATAAACCTTGAATCGATTTGATTTCAGAAAACACATTAATTCATCCATTTGCCACAGTATGACATCTGGTTGGGGTTCAAACCATGGTGCTGCCCACACACAAATATATGTAGGTACACACACACACACACACACACACGCGCACACGCATGCGCACGTGCACGCACACGCACACACACACACACTCCGTAATGAGAACCAGAGCTTCTCTTGGCTGTGGGCGGGAAGGAAGACATTTACAGCTGATTGTGAAATAAAGGGAGTTGCTGGATGAAGGCAGGCTTGGAAGATGGCTGAAATTTTGTGGACAATAAAAACACAATGGGTATTGCTGGGGCTTGCTGGGCTGGGACGGGACGGGAAACTCATGATTTAGCAGCAGAGAGACAGAGAGACAGCCAAAAAAACGATGTATTAATATGTTAGAGGAGAACCAGCCATGAAACTAAATTAATATGTTAGATGAGAACCAGCCATGAAAATCTTTAACAACATGTTAAGCCATTTTCTGTTAAAACTGGTTCCAGAGCTTCCATCTTGTTGTGTGATAGAATTCAATATTCTGCCACATTGACCAAACACAGATTACACAAGTACCCCTGCACCTACCTCCCACCATCCTTCTTCACCTCCACCTTCTCCCACCCCCTCCCACCCCCTCCCTCCCTCCATCCCTTTCCCACCCCCTCCCTCCCTCCATCCTTTTCCCACCCCCTCCCTCCCTCCATCCTTCTTCACCTCCACCTTCTCCCACCCCCTCCCTCCCTCCATCCTTCTTCACCTCCACCTTCTCCCACCCCCTCCCTCCCACCATCCTTCTTCACCTCCACCTTCTCCCACCCACCCCCACCCTCCCTCCATCCTTTTCCCACCCCCACCCTCCCTCCATCCATCCCTCCCTCTCTCCATACATCCCTCCGTTCCTCTCTCCATCCCTCCATCCATCCCACCCTCCCTCCATCCTTTTCCCACCCCCACACTCCCTTCATCCTTTTCCCACCCCCACCCTCCCTCCATCCATCCCTCCCTCTCTCCATCCATCCATCCCTCCCTTCCTCTCTCCATCCCTCCATCCATCCCTCCATCCATCCCTCCCTCCCTCCATCCTTTTCCCACCCCCTCCCTCCCTCCATCCTATTCCCACCCCCTCCCTCCCTCCATCCTTTTCCCACCCCCTCCCTCCCTCCATACTTTTCCCACCGCCTCCCTCCACCAATCCTTTTCCCACCCCTCCCTCCATCCTCCTCCCACCCCCTCCCTCCATCCTCCTCCCACCCCCTCCCTCCCTCCATCCTTTTCCCACCCCTTCCCTCCCTCCATCCTTTTCCCACCCCCTCCCTCCATCCTCCTCCCACCCCCTCCCTCCCTCCATCCTTTTCCCACCACCTCCCTCCCTCCATCCACCCATCCTATTATTAACAGTTGGTTTGGTTTGGGTTAAGTGCTGTGGCTTCTACGGGAAGTGTTAGATTGGTTTGTGTTAAGTGCTGTGGCTTCTACAGGAAGTTTTAGATTGGTTTGTGTTAAGTGCTGTGGCTTCTACAGGAAGTATTAGATTGGTTTGGGTTAAGTGCTGTGGCCTCTACAGGAAGAATTAGATTGGTTTAGGTTAAGTGCTGTGGCTTCTACAGGAAGTATTAGATTGGTTTAGGTTAAGTGCTGGGGCTTCTACAGGAAGAATTAGATTGGTTTAGATTAAGTGCTGTGGCTTCTACAGGAGGTATTAGATTGGTTTAGATTAAGTGCTGTGGCTTCTACAGGAGGTATTAGATTGGTTTGTGTTAAGTGCTGTGACTTCTACAGGAAGTATTAGATTGGTTTGGGATAAGTGCTGTGGCTTCTACAGGAAGAATTAGATTGGTTTGGCACTACAAATATCACGTAACGTTGTTCAGATATTTTTCTAAGAGCCAAACAACATGAACAAAGATATTAAAGGGTAAGGTATTTCACTATTGTAGTTTAGTAGAGTGAGGAATAAACTCTTTACTTATCTAATGAGGCTTGTTTAATATAACACCATAATAACAGACCTCTATGACATCAGATTATACTAAAACAGTGACACACCATAATAATGGGGCTACAGACAGTAACAGACAGTAACAGACAGTAACAGACAGTAGCAGACAGTAACAGACAGTAGCAGACAGTAACAGACAGTAACAGACAGTAACAGACAGTAACAGACAGTAACAGACAGTAGCAGTAGTAACAGATGGTAACAGACAGTAGCAGACAGTAGCAGTAGTAACAGACGGTAACAGACAGTAGCAGACAGTAGCAGACAGTAACAGACTGCAACAGACAGTAACAGACAGTAGCAGACAGTAACAGACAGTAACAGACAGTAACAGACAGTAGCAGACAGTAACAGACAGTAACAGACAGTAACAGACAGTAGCAGACAGTAACAGACAGTAACAGACAGCAGCAGACAGTAACAGACAACAGCAGTAGTAACAGACAGTAACAGACAGTAACAGACAGTAACAGACAGCAACAGACAGTAGCAGACAGTAGCAGACAGCAGCAGTAGTAACAGACGGTAAGAGACAGCAGCAGTAGTAACAGACAGTAACAGACGGTAGCAGTAGTAACTGGCAGTAACAGACGGTAACAGTAGTAACAGACAGTAACAGACATAATAGAGGCACGGCCTGGGCCTGGGCTTCAGGAAACATGGACCTCCTCTTCCTCCCATCCCAGAGTAGAGTCACGACCTGGGCTTCAGGGAACATGGACCTCCTCTTCCTCCCATCCCAGAGTAGAGTCACGACCTGGGCTTCAGGGAACATGGACCTCCTCTTCCTCCCATCCCAGAGTAGAGGCACGGCCTGGGCTTCATGGAGCATGGACCTCCTCTTCCTCCCATCCCAGAGTAGAGGCACGGCCTGGGCTTCAGGGAACATGGACCTCCTCTTCCTCCCATCCCAGAGTAGAGGCACGGCCTGGGCCTGGGCTTCAAGGAACATGGACCTCCTCTTCCTCCCATCCCAGAGTAGAGGCACGGCCTGGGCCTGGGCTTCAGGGAACATGGACCTCCTCTTCCTCCCATCCCAGAGTAGAGTCACGGCCTGGGCTTCAGGGAACATGGACCTCCTCTTCCTCCCATCACAGAGTAGAGTCACGGCCTGGGCTTCAGGGAACATGGACCTCCTCTTCCTCCCATCCCAGAGTAGAGGCAAGGCCTCGGCCTGGCCTTCAGGGAACATGGACCTCCTCTTCCTCCCATCCCAGAGTAGAGGCAAGACCTGGGCCTGGCCTTCAGGGAACATGGACCTCCTCTTCCTCCCATCCCAGAGTAGAGGCAAGACCTGGGCCTGGCCTTCATGGAACATGGACCTCCTCTTCCTCCCATCACATAGTAGAGGCACGACCTGGGCCTAGCAAGGAGAGAACACATTACCATTCAGCTAATGTCTCCATTATCAGCCCCTTCACAATGGCACAACGTTTTAGAGCAGTGCTGAATGTGAGGCACTTTAAAAGCTGAGATGGGTGTAGGAAAGAAGGAGAGCTTCCTGTGACAGTCTGTACTTAGAGTTATCAGGCACCATGGCATGGAGCAGAGGGCCCGCCATGACACCACACTGAGTAACATTCTCTGCGGGGGGCATCCTCTTGGCTCCAGCAGCAGCATGTGGCCACCGGTGGGGAGGTGGGGGGCACCGGCGGGGGCTGGAGAGGCGA
>NC_048575.1:2298610-2348610 GCF_013265735.2 Oncorhynchus mykiss
GACTACCGAACTCCGACTTGCCTCAAGAAAAAATATTGTGTGCGAAAAAAGACGAAGAAAACACTGCTGAACACCAAAACAAACACAAATGTAAACAAGTTTTGTTCTAATATGTTCACAAGCTGTTTAATCCATACCCAACCACCCAGTATGTTGTGATTAACTCATTTACAATCTTCTGTTTTGGGAAAGACTGACATACATTTTCCTATTTACACTTCATTGTTAATTTTGCCGCTATAATGGTGTTTCTGACCAGAGAAGTTGACTCTACGTGGCAGTTGACTATAAAGGAAGCATACCCTTAACAGTTAGCCATCATAATCTCATTTTAGGTTAGTTAGTTAGTTATTTTATTTATTTTTATTTCACCTTTATTTAACCAGGTAGGCTAGTTCAGAACAAGTTCACATTTGCATCTGTGACCTGGCGAAGATAAAGCAAAGCAGTGCGACACAAACAACAACACAGAGTTACACATGGGATAAACAAGCGTACAGTCAATAACACAATAGAAAAATCTGTATACAGTGTGTGCAAATGTAGTAAGGCAACAAATAGGCCATAGTGACGAAATAATTACAATTTAGCATTAATACTGCAGTAATAGATGTGCAGATGATGATGTGCAAGGAGAAATACTGGGGTGAAAAAAGCAAACAAGTAACAATATGGGGATGAGATAGTTGGATGGGCTATTTACAGATTGGCTGTGTACAGGTGCAGTGATCGGTAAGCTAGTTAGTGAGTGACAAGTCAGTGACTTTTGCAATTTGTTCCACTAATTGGCAGCAGAGAACTGGAAGGAAAGGGGTTTTGGTTTTGGGGATGACCAGTGAAATATACCTGCTGGAGCGTATGCTATGGGTGGGTGTTGCTATGGTGATCATTGAGCTGAGATAAGGCAAGGCTTTACCAAGGCTATTGAGTCTGCAAATTTTATTTGATTTATTTCACCTTTATTTAACCAGGTAGGACAGTTGAGACCGAGTTAAGAATATGGTGATTGACAGAGGCGAAAGCCGAAGGTCGATGAAGACTGTGCACAGTACTGTCTTTTATCAATGGCGGTTCTGATATCGTTTAGGAACTTGAGCGTGGCTGAGGTGCACCCATGACCAGCTCGGGAACCAGATTGCATAGCGGAGAAGGTACGGTGGGATTCGAGATGGTCGGTGATCTGTTTGTTGACTAGGCTTTTGAAGACTTTAGAAATGCAGGGCAGGATGGATTTGGGTCTAGAGTGTCTCCCCCTTTGTAGAGGGGGATCGACCGCAGGACATTTCCAATCTTTAAGGATTTCAGATGATATGAAAGAGAGGTTGAACAGGCTAGTAATAGGGGTTGCAACAATTGCGGCAGATAATTCTAGAAGAGAGGGTCAAGATTGTCTACCCCAACTGATTTGTAGAGGTCCAGATTATGCAGCTCTTTCAGAACATCAGCTATCTGGATTTGGGTGAAGGAGAAACCGGGGGGCTTGGGCAAGTTGCTGTGGAGGGTGCAGAGCTGTTGGCCGGGGTAGAGGTAGCCAGGTGGCAAGCATGGCCCAAAGCAGAAAAATGCTTATTGAAATTCTCGATTATCATAGGTTTATCGGTGATGACAGTGTTTCCTAGCCTCAGTGCAGTGGGCAGGTGGTGCACTTATTCTCCATGGACTTTACAGTGTCCCAAAACATTTTGTAATTAGTGCTACAGGATCAAATTTCTGTTTGAAAATGCTAGCCTTTGCTTTCCTAACTGACTATGTATATTGGTTCCTGACTTCCCTTAATAGCTGCATATCGTGGGGGCTATTCAATGCTAATGCAGAACGCCACAGGATGTTTTGTGCTGGTCAAGATCAGTCAAGTCTGGAGTGAACATGGGGTCTGTTCTTAGTTCTATATTTTTTGAATGGGGCATGTTTATAAGTTGGTGAGGAAAGCACTTTTAAAGAACAGCCAGGCATCCTCTACTGATGGGATGAGGTCAATATCCTTCCAGGATACCCGGGCCAGGTTGATGCTCCCTGAAGTATTTTTGGGATTGTTTGACCGTGATGAGGGGTGGTTGTTTGACCGCAGACCCAATACGGACGCAGGCAATGAGGCAGTGATCACTGAGATCCTGGTTGAAGACAGCAGAGGTGTATTTAGAGGGCAAGATTTTTAGGATGATATTTATGAGGGTGCCCACGGATTTGGGGTTGTACCTGGTAGGTTTCTTGATCATTTGTGTGAGATTGAAGGCATCTAGCTTAGATTGTAGGACTGCCGGGGTGTTAAGCATATCCCAGTTTAGGTCACCTAACAGAACAAACTCTGAAGATAGATGGGGGGCAATCAATTCACATATGGTGTCCAGGGCACAGCTGGGGGCTGAGGGGGGTCTATAACAAGTGGCAACAGTGAGAGACTTATTTCTGGAAAGGTGGATTTAAAAAAAATAGAAGCTCCAACTGTTTGGGTACAGGCCTGGATAGTATGACAGAACTCTGCAGGCTATTTCTGCAGTAGATTGAATCTCCGCCCCCTTTGGCAGTTCTCTCTTGATGGAAAATGTTGTGCTTGGAGGTTTCAGAATTTTTGGTGGTCTTCCTAAGCCAGGATTCAGACACGGCTAAGACATCCAGGTTGGCAGAGTGTGCTAAAGCAGTGAATAAAACAAACTTAGGGAGGAGGCTTCTGATGTTAACATGCATGAACCAAGACATTTACAGTTACATAAGTCAACAAATGAGAGCGCCTGGGGAATATGTGTAGTACTGGGGGATACAGGGCCTGGGTTAACCTCTACATCACCAGAGGAACAGAGGAGGAGTGGGATAAGGGTACGGCTAAAAGCTATAAGAATTGGTCGTCTAGTCCGTAGGGAACAGAGAATAAAAGGAGCAGATTTCTGGTCGTGTTGGAATAGATTCAGGGCATAGTGTACAGACAAGGGTATGGTAGGCTGTGAGTACAGTGGAGGTACAACTAGGCATTGAGTTACGATGAGAGAGGTTGCGTCTCTGAGGGCACCAGTTAAGCCAGGTGAGGTCTCCATCCTCTCCTGTTAGTTAGTTAGTCTGGTCCTTTAACCAGTAGGCTGGGGGCCAGGAACCATCCTCTCCTGTTATTTAGTTAGTCTGGGGTTTTAACCAATCAGCTTTGGGCCAGGAACCATCCTCTCCTGTTAGTTAGTTAGTTTGGTCCTTTAACCAATCAGCTGGGGGCCAGGAACCATCCTCTCCTGTTAGTTAGTTAGTCAGAGGGCTCATGTATAAACCATGGGTACGTACAGTATATACCCCAAAGCATGCGTGCACCAGTTTTCATACTAAAGTATTTTTAAAAACTAACGTGAGAATGTGTTTCCCAAACGGTTTAGACCATTCATATACACAGCTTATAGTGTTTGAAGCATTGCCATCAGGCAGTAGACTAGTATTTTGTGAAAACGTGGAATATGATGTTATTATCAATGAATAAATAAAAACGGGTAAATATAACAACAATATGCAATCGTTTGTGTTAGTGAGAAGAGAGAAAATCAATTGCGTCTTTGCTTTCTAAAATAATAATTTCTTTGGCTATTATGTTTTATATTTCCATAAAATAATACATTCCACACCTTTTCTGGCGGGTTTGTTTTCCCGAAGCAGTAAACAAATTACCAAAAGCATCTCACATATAATCGGCCAATTAGATAGGCTTTTATGTCAAGAATGTTGCTCTGTGCATATGTAAGGGAGGTTTATAATACACAGCAGAAGTGAACAGGTGAATAAACCTGGTAGTAGATCTGGTGGTAGACCTGGTAGTCGACCTGGTAGTCGACCTGGTAGTAGATCTGGTAGTAGAACCTGGTAGTAGACCTGGTAGTAGACCTGGTAGTAGACCTGGTAGTCGACCTGGTAGTAGATCTGGTAGTAGACCTGGTAGTATAACTGGTAGTCGACCTGGTAGTAGAACTGGTAGTATAACTGGTAGTCGACCTGGTAGTCAACCTGGTAGTATAACTGGTAGTAGACCTGGTAGTAGACTTGGTAGTAGAACCTGGTAGTATAACTGGTAGTAGACCTGGTAGTAGACCTGGTAGTAGACCTGGTAGTCGACCTGGTAGTCGACCTGGTAGTAGACCTGGTAGTAGACCTGGTAGTAGACTTGGTAGTAGACCTGGTAGTAGACCTGGTAGTAGACCTGGTAGTCGACCTAGTAGTAGACCTGGTAGTCGACCTGGTTGTAGACTTGGTAGTAGACCTGGTAGTCGACCTGGTAGTAGAACTGGTAGTAGACCTGTAGTTTACAATGTTTTCTATTGTGTGTCAGACTTCTTGGTCAGTGCAGCATTGGCTATAAGTTTGTTAGAAAAAAAAGTCAATGCAAAACATTACTAAATTCAAACCGTCTGTTTAATTTGTGCACAACAATTTTGAAATATATATTTTTTCTAATGAGGAACTTTTTGTCCGTCAAATAGAGCCAAATGTCACTACAAAAATTTAGTCTGAAATTTGTACAACGGTTATAATTGAGGCCCCTGGGGTGGTGACCTACGATAACCCAGTGTCCTGGCCGGCAGCCAATAGTTTCTTCCCATTCTGGCCACCTAAATCACCACTAACTGGTTGAATCCCCTGCTGGTCCTGGGCCCCAGCTGACTGCAAGGCCAAAGGACCAGGGGCCTCATTTACAACCATTGGGTACATTTCGCACAAAACATCTGAAAAGACTGTGCACGTACAAAATTATTGAGATGTATAAACTTGGCGCGTGCAATACACATAGCATGTTTCCTGTTACAAATCCAACACAATATCACAGGTTGTGAAATTGCTTATTAGAAATTTGTGCCAGGCACGTGAAAAATATAATTTATTTTGTGTACAGGACAGGATTTCCTTCATAGTTTATTTGATGGGCTACAAGGCTCATTACATTACATTACATGATTTTGAATAGTTAATTTTAATCACAGGCCAAAAAGAGACGGATGGAAGTTATCTTTACGGATGGCCAACCACCAACGAAGAAGATGTGGGTTTTCGGTAAGTGAGCTAGCTCTTTTCGTAGCCACTGAACCCAGCCTCTATTCACTATTCCAGTGCATATGGATGTCATTTCTCCCCTGTCCATGTTCTATCCTAAATCCAAAACTAATCTAAACTAATTTTACATAATATAAAAGAGAAGATAAAATTGAGAATAGTCTGATGGGTGAAAATGTATCACTTGATTAGAAGACAGCTGTGTAGCCTGAGGAACAGAGTGTAAGATTTAATATTCAGACTTTCTCAAGTCATCAATAGTCAATAGTTTATAGTCTAGTCTATAGTCTAGTCTATAGTCTGTGGTCTGTAGTCTATAGTCTAGTCTATAGTCTATAGTCTAGTCTATAGTCTGTGGTCTGTAGTCTATAGTCTAGTCTATGGTCTATAGTCTAGTCTATAGTCTGTAGTCTGTAGTCTATAGTCTAGTCTATAGTATAGTCTATAGTCTGTAGTCTGTAGTCTATAGTGTGTAGTCTGTAGTCTATAGTCTAGTCTATTGTCTATAGTTTATAGTCTGTAGTCTGTAGTCTATCGTGTGTAGTCTGTAGTCTATAGTCTAGTCTATAGTCTATAGTCTGTAGTCTATAGTGTGTAGTCTGTAGTCTATAGTCTAGTCTATAGTCTATAGTCTGTAGTCTGTAGTCTGTAGTCTATATTGTGTAGTCTGTAGTCTATAGTCTAGTCTATAGTCTGTAGTATGGAGTCTATAGTCTGTAGTATGTAGTCTATAGTCTAGTCTATAGTCTGTAGTCTGTAGTCTGTAGTCTATATTGTGTAGTCTGTAGTCTATAGTCTAGTCTATAGTCTGTAGTCTGTAGTCTATCGTGTGTAGTCTGTAGTCTATAGTCTAGTCTATAGTCTATAGTCTATAGTGTGTAGTCTGTAGTCTATAGTCTAGTCTATAGTCTATAGTCTGTAGTCTGTAGTCTATATTCTGTAGTCTGTAGTCTATAGTCTAGTCTATAGTCTGTAGTATGTAGTCTATAGTCTGTAGTATGTAGTCTATAGTCTAGTCTATAGTCTGTAGTCTATAGTCTGTAGTCTATAGTCTAGTCTATAGCCTGTAGTCTATAGTCTAGTCTATAGTCTGTAGTATGTAGTCTATAGTCTAGTCTATAGTCTGTAGTCTGTAGTCTGTAGACTAGTCTATAGACTATAGACTAGACTATAGTCTGTAGTCTATAGTCTGTAGTATGTAGTTTGTAGTCTATAGTCTATAATCCATTGTCTATAGTCTGTAGTCTGTAGTATGTAGTCTGTAGTCTATAGTATGTAGTCTATAGTATATAGTCTGAAGTATCTAGTCTGTAGTCTATACTCTATAGTCTTTAGTCTGTAGTCTATAGACAGTAGTCTGCAGTCTGTAGTCTGTAGTCTATAGTCTGTAATATATAGTCTATAGTCTGTAATATATAGTCTATAGTCTAGTCTATAGTCTATAGTTTATAGTCTGTAGTCTGTATTCTATCGTGTGTAGTCTGTAGTCTATAGTCTAGTCTATAGTCTATAGTCTGTAGTCTATAGTGTGTAGTCTGTAGTCTATAGTCTAGTCTATAGTCTATAGTCTGTAGTCTGTTGTCTATATTGTGTAGTCTGTAGTCTATATTCTAGTCTATAGTCTGCAGTATGTAGTCTATAGTGTGTAGTATGTAGTCTATGGTCTAGTCTATAGTCTGTAGTATGTAGTCTATAGTGTGTAGTCTGTAGTCTATAGTCTAGTCTATAGTCTGTAGTATGTAGTCTATTGTGTAGTATGTAATCTATAGTCTAGTCTATAGTCTGTAGTATGTAGTTTATAGTCTGTAGTATATAGTCTATAGTCTAGTCTATAGTCTGTAGTCTGTAGTCTGTAGTCTGTAGTCTATAGTCTTGTCTAGTCTAGTCTATAGCCTATAGTCTATAGTCTGTAGTATGTAGTCAATTGTCTAGTCTGTAGTCTGTAGTCTATAGTCTAGTCTATAGTCTGTAGTATGTAGTCTATTATCTAGTCTATAGTCTGTAGTCTATAGTCTGTAGTCTCTGGTCTAGTCTATAGTCTATAGTCTAGTCTGTAGTCTGTAGTCTGTAGTCTATAGTCTAGTCTATAGTCTATAGTCTAGTCTATAGTCTGTAGTCTGTAGTCTGTAGACTAGTCTATAGACTATAGACTAGACTATAGTCCGTAGTCTATAGTCTGTAGTCTATAGTCTATAGTCTGTAGGCTGTGGTCTGTAGTCTATAGTATGTAGTCTATATTATATAGTCTGTAGTATGTAGACTGTGGTCTATAGTCTATAATCCATTGTCTATAGTCTGTAGTCTGTAGTATGTAGTCTGTAGTCTATAGTATGTAGTCTATAGTCTAAAGTCTGAAGTATGTAGTCTGTAGTCTATAGTCTATAGTCTTTAGTCTGTAGTCTATTGACAGTAGTCTGCAGTCTGTAGTCTGTAGTCTATAGTCTGTAATATATAGTCTATAGTCTATAGTCTGTAGTCTGTAGTCTGTCATCTGTAGTCTATAGTCTGTAGTCTTTAGTCTGTAGTCTGTAGTCTATATAGTATATAGTCTGTCATCTGTAGTCTATAGTCTGTAGTCTGTAGTCTTTAGTCTGTAGTCTGTAGTCTATATAGTCTATAGTCTGTCATCTGTAGTCTATAGTCTGTAGTCTATAAAGTTTATAGTCTGTCATCTGTAGTCTATAGTTTGTAGTCTGTAGTCTGTAGTCTGTAGTCTATAGTCTATAGTCTTTAGTCTATAAAGTTTATAGTCTGTTATCTGTAGTCTGTAGTCTATAGTCTGTAGTCTATAGTCTGTAGTCTATAGTCTGTAGTCTATAAAGTTTATAGTCTGTCATCTGTAGTATGTAGTCTGTAGTCTGTAGTCTGTAGTCTGTAGTCTATAGTCTGTAGTCTATAGTCTGTAGTCTATAAAGTTTATAGTCTGTCATCTGTAGTCTGTAGTCTGTAGTCAGTAGTCTGTAGTCTGTAGTCTGTAGTCTGTAGTCTATAAAGTTTATAGTCTGTCATCTGTAGTCTATAGTCTGTAGTCTGTAGTCTGTAGTCTGTAGTCTATAGTCTATAGTCTTTAGTCTATAAAGTCTATAGTATGTAGTCTATATTATATAGTCTGTAGTATGTAGTCTGTGGTCTATAGTCTATAATCCATTGTCTATAGTCTGTAGTCTGTAGTATGTAGTCTGTAGTCTATAGTATGTAGTCTATAGTCTAAAGTCTGAAGTATGTAGTCTGTAGTCTATTGACAGTAGTCTGCAGTCTGTAGTCTGTAGTCTATAGTCTGTAATATATAGTCTATAGTCTATAGTCTGTAGTCTGTAGTCTGTCATCTGTAGTCTATAGTCTATAGTCTGTAGTCTTTAGTCTGTAGTCTATAGTCTATATAGTATATAGTCTGTCATCTGTAGTCTATAGTCTGTAGTCTGTAGTCTTTAGTCTGTAGTCTGTAGTCTATATAGTCTATAGTCTGTCATCTGTAGTCTATAGTCTGTAGTCTATAAAGTTTATAGTCTGTCATCTGTAGTCTATAGTTTGTAGTCTGTAGTCTGTAGTCTGTAGTCTATAGTCTATAGTCTTTAGTCTATAAAGTTTATAGTCTGTTATCTGTAGTCTGTAGTCTATAGTCTGTAATATATAGTCTATAGTCTATAGTCTGTAGTCTGTAGTCTGTCATCTGTAGTCTATAGTCTGTAGTCTTTAGTCTGTAGTCTGTAGTCTATATAATATATAGTCTGTCATCTGTAGTCTATAGTCTGTAGTCTGTAGTCTTTAGTCTGTAGTCTGTAGTCTATATAGTCTATAGTATGTCATCTGTAGTCTATAGTTTGTAGTCTGTAGTCTGTAGTCTGTAGTCTATAGTCTATAGTCTTTAGTCTATAAAGTTTATAGTCTGTTATCTGTAGTCTGTAGTGTATAGTCTGTAGTCTATAGTCTGTAGTCTATAGTCTGTAGTCTATAAAGTTTATAGTCTGTCATCTGTAGTATGTAGTCTGTAGTCTGTAGTCTGTAGTCTGTAGTCTATAGTCTGTAGTCTATAGTCTGTAGTCTATAAAGTTTATAGTCTGTCATCTGTAGTCTATAGTCTGTAGTCAGTAGTCTGTAGTCTGTAGTCTGTAGTCTATACAGTTTATAGTCTGTCATCTGTAGTCTATAGTCTGTAGTCTGTAGTCTGTAGTCTGTAGTCTATAGTCTATAGTCTTTAGTCTATAAAGTCTATAGTATGTAGTCTATATTATATAGTCTGTAGTATGTAGTCTGTGGTCTATAGTCTATAATCCATTGTCTATAGTCTGTAGTCTGTAGTATGTAGTCTGTAGTCTATAGTATGTAGTCTATAGTCTAAAGTCTGAAGTATGTAGTCTGTAGTCTATTGACAGTAGTCTGCAGTCTGTAGTCTGTAGTCTATAGTCTGTAATATATAGTCTATAGTCTATAGTCTGTAGTCTGTAGTCTGTCATCTGTAGTCTATAGTCTATAGTCTGTAGTCTTTAGTCTGTAGTCTATAGTCTATATAGTATATAGTCTGTCATCTGTAGTCTATAGTCTGTAGTCTGTAGTCTTTAGTCTGTAGTCTGTAGTCTATATAGTCTATAGTCTGTCATCTGTAGTCTATAGTCTGTAGTCTATAAAGTTTATAGTCTGTCATCTGTAGTCTATAGTTTGTAGTCTGTAGTCTGTAGTCTGTAGTCTATAGTCTATAGTCTTTAGTCTATAAAGTTTATAGTCTGTTATCTGTAGTCTGTAGTCTATAGTCTATAGTCTTTAGTCTATAAAGTTTATAGTCTGTTATCTGTAGTCTGTAGTCTATAGTCTGTAATATATAGTCTATAGTCTATAGTCTGTAGTCTGTAGTCTGTCATCTGTAGTCTATAGTCTGTAGTCTTTAGTCTGTAGTCTGTAGTCTATATAGTATATAGTCTGTCATCTGTAGTCTATAGTCTGTAGTCTGTAGTCTTTAGTCTGTAGTCTGTAGTCTATATAGTCTATAGTCTGTCATCTGTAGTCTATAGTCTGTAGTCTATAAAGTTTATAGTCTGTCATCTGTAGTCTATAGTTTGTAGTCTGTAGTCTGTAGTCTGTAGTCTATAGTCTATAGTCTTTAGTCTATAAAGTTTATAGTCTGTTATCTGTAGTCTGTAGTCTATAGTCTGTAGTCTATAGTCTGTAGTCTATAGTCTGTAGTCTATAAAGTTTATAGTCTGTCATCTGTAGTATGTAGTCTGTAGTCTGTAGTCTGTAGTCTGTAGTCTATAGTCTGTAGTCTATAGTCTGTAGTCTATAAAGTTTATAGTCTGTCATCTGTAGTCTGTAGTCTGTAGTCAGTAGTCTGTAGTCTGTAGTCTGTAGTCTGTAGTCTATAAAGTTTATAGTCTGTCATCTGTAGTCTATAGTCTGTAGTCTGTAGTCTGTAGTCTGTAGTCTATAGTCTATAGTCTTTAGTCTATAAAGTCTATAGTATGTAGTCTATATTATATAGTCTGTAGTATGTAGTCTGTGGTCTATAGTCTATAATCCATTGTCTATAGTCTGTAGTCTGTAGTATGTAGTCTGTAGTCTATAGTATGTAGTCTATAGTCTAAAGTCTGAAGTATGTAGTCTGTAGTCTATTGACAGTAGTCTGCAGTCTGTAGTCTGTAGTCTATAGTCTGTAATATATAGTCTATAGTCTATAGTCTGTAGTCTGTAGTCTGTCATCTGTAGTCTATAGTCTATAGTCTGTAGTCTTTAGTCTGTAGTCTGTAGTCTATATAGTATATAGTCTGTCATCTGTAGTCTATAGTCTGTAGTCTGTAGTCTTTAGTCTGTAGTCTGTAGTCTATATAGTCTATAGTCTGTCATCTGTAGTCTATAGTCTGTAGTCTATAAAGTTTATAGTCTGTCATCTGTAGTCTATAGTTTGTAGTCTGTAGTCTGTAGTCTGTAGTCTATAGTCTATAGTCTTTAGTCTATAAAGTTTATAGTCTGTTATCTGTAGTCTGTAGTCTATAGTCTGTAGTCTATAGTCTGTAGTCTATAAAGTTTATAGTCTGTCATCTGTAGTCTGTAGTCTGTAGTCTGTAGTCTGTAGTCTATAGTCTGTAGTCTATAGTCTGTAGTCTATAAAGTTTATAGTCTGTCATCTGTAGTCTGTAGTCTGTAGACTAACAGACATTTCACTGTTAGTCTACACCTGTTTCCCTGCATCGTTGACCTGTAAATCAGCATTTCACTGTTAGTCTATACCTGTTTCTCTGCATCGTTGACCTGTAAATCAGCATTTCACTGTTAGTCTATACCTGTTTCTCTGCATCGTTGACCTGTAAATCAGCATTTCACTGTTAGTCTACACCTGTTTCCCTGCATCGTTGACCTGTAAATCAGCATTTCACTGTTAGTCTACACCTGTTTCCCTGCATCGTTGACCTGTAAATCAGCATTTCACTGTTAGTCTACACCTGTTTCCCTGCATCGTTGACCTGTAAATCAGCATTTCACTGTTAGTCTACACCTGTTTCCCTGCATCGTTGACCTGTAAATCAGCATTTCACTGTTAGCCTACACCTGTTTCCCTGCATCGTTGACCTGTAAATCAGCATTTCACTGTTAGTCTACACCTGTTTCCCTGCATCGTTGACCTGTAAATCAGCATTTCACTGTTAGTCTATACCTGTTTCTCTGCATCGTTGACCTGTAAATCAGCATTTCACTGTTAGTCTACACCTGTTTCCCTGCATCGTTGACCTGTAAATCAGCATTTCACTGTTAGTCTACACCTGTTTCCCTGCATCGTTGACCTGTAAATCAGCATTTCACTGTTAGTCTAAACCTGTTTCCCTGCATCGTTGACCTGTAAATCAGCATTTCACTGTTAGTCTACACCTGTTTCCCTGCATCGTTGACCTGTAAATCAGCATTTCACTGTTAGTCTACACCTGTTCCCCTGCATCGTTGACCTGTAAATCAGATTTTCACTGTTAGTCTACACCTGTTTCCCTGCATCGTTGACCTGTAAATCAGCATTTCACTGTTAGTCTACACCTGTTTCCCTGCATCGTTGACCTGTAAATCAGCATTTCACTGTTAGTCTACACCTGTTTCCCTGCATCGTTGACCTGTAAATCAGCATTTCACTGTTAGTCTACACCTGTTTCCCTGCTTCGTTGACCTGTAAATCAGCATTTCACTGTTAGTCTACACCTGTTTCCCTGCATCGTTGACCTGTAAGTAAAATATGTTTTACTTCCTGCTGTAATATAGTACTTCAAATACTAGAAAATACTGTGTTTCTCTCTGCTGTAAAGGATTATTTCAACCTCTGCGTTCGGATGGTTTAAAGTTAACAAGAATCTAAGCACATTCTCACATCAATCTAATTGTATTGGTCACATACAAATATTTAGCAGATGTTATTGCGGGTGTGGCGAAATGCCTGTGTTCCTAGCTCTAAAAGTGCAGTTGTATTTAACAATTCCAAACTATACACGAATGCAAAATTAAAATAACTTAATTAAGAAATATAGAAATACTAGTTAGAGCCATGCTGGAGTGGCATTGACTAAAATACAGTCGAATATAGTAGATACAGTCGATGTTGGAAATAACATACACCATAACATACACCATAACATACACCATAACATACACCATAGCCAAATGCATTTAAACTCAGTTTTTCACAGTTCCTGATATTTAATACGAGTAACATTTCCCATTATTAGGTCAGTTAGGATCACCACTTTATTTTAAGAATGTGAAATGTCAGAATAATGGTATAGAGAATTATTTTTTTCAGATTTTATTTCTTTCATCACATTCCTAGTGGGTCAGAAGTTTTCACGACTTCCGCCGAAGTCGGGTCCTCTCCTTGTTCGGGCGGCGCATTTCCATGTGTTTTGTCTTGTTTTTCCTCACACCTGGTTTCAATTTCCTCAATTGCTTGTTTGTGTATTTAACCCTCTGTTCCACCCATGTCTTTGTGTGGGATTGTTTATCTGTTTGATGTATGCTCACGTTAGTCTGGTTGTGCTGGTTTATGCATGTGTTGTGTATTTAACCCTCTGTTTCACCCATGTCTTTGTGTGGGATTGTTTATTGTAGTGCTTGTGCACGTTAGTCTGGATGTGTGTTGTGTATTTAACCCTCTGTTCCACCCATGTCTTTGTGTGGGATTGTTTATTGTAGTGCTTGTGCACGTTCCCCGTGAGGGCACGAGTGGTTTTTTTTGAGCCCATTTATCTTGTTTTTCTGGATGGTTTTGCTTAATAAATCTCTGGGTACCACCCAGTTCTGCTCTCCTGCGTCTGACTTCTCTGCCGCCAATTACGCACCCAGCTACACAATTTGGTAGCATTGCCTTTAAGTTGTTTAACTCCTAGGTCAAACATTTTAGGTAGCCTTCCACAAGCTTCCCACAATAAGTTGGGTGAATTTTGACCCATTCCTCCTGACAGAGCTGGTGTAACTGCGTCAGGTTTGTAGGCCTCCTTGCTCCAGCAAGCTTTTTCAGTTTTGCCAACACATTTTCTGTAGGATTGAGATCAGGGCTTTGTGATGGCCACTCCAATAACTTGACTTTGTTGTCCCTAAAGCCATTTTGCCTCAACTTTGGAAGTATGCTTGTGGTCATTGTCCATTTGGAAGACCCATTTGCGAACAAGCTTTAACTTCCTGATGTTTTGAGATGTTGCTTCAATATATCCACCTAATTTTCCATCCTCATGACGCCATCTATTTTGTGAAGTGCACCAGTCCCTCCTGCAGCAAAGCAACCCCAAAACATGATGCTGCCACCCCCGTGCTTCACGGTGGGGATGGTGTTCTTCGGATTGCAAGCCTCCCCATTTTTCCTCCAAACAAAACGATGGTCATTATGGCCAAACAGTCCAGAGGACATTTCTCCAAAAGGTACGATCATTGTCCCCATGTGCAGTTGCAAACCGTAGTATTATTTTTTTATGGCAGTTTTGGAGCAGTGGCTTCTTCCTTGCTGAGTGGCCTTTCAGGTTATGTTGATATAGGACTCGTTTTACTGTGGATATAGATACTTTTGTACCTGTTTCCTCCAGCATCTTCACACAGTCCTTAGATGTTGTTCTTTGAGTGATTTGCACTTTTCGCACCAAAATACGTTAATCTCTCGGAGACAGAAAGTGTTTCCTTCCTGAGCGGTATGGCGGCTGCCTGGTCCCATGGTGTTTATACTTGTGCACTATTGTTTGTACAGATGAACTTGGTACCATTCAGGCGTTTAGAAATAGCTCCCATGGATGAACCAGACTTGTTGAGGTCTACAATTATTTTTCTGAGATCTTGTCGGATTTCTTTTGATTTTCCTATGATGTCAACAAAGAGGCACTGAGTTTTAAGGTAGGCCTTGAAATACATCCACAGGTACGCCAAATTTCTTCAGCTTCCTGCGGCCTTCTTCACCATTCTAGCTGTGTGGGTGGATCATTTCAGATCGTCAGGGATGTGTACGCCGAGGAACTTGAAGCTTTCCACCTTCTCCACTGCGGTCCTGTCGATGTGGATGAGGGTCTGCTCCCTCTGCTGTTTCCTGAAGTCTTTGTTTTGTTGGGGTATATTTTGCTTTGCTTATTTTGGTTTAAAAATGAGGCAGAGGGCCGAGAGGGGAGGGGGAGAGTAGAGAGGGGAGAGGGGAGGGGGAGAGGGGAGGGGGAGAGGGGAGAGGGGAGAGGGGAGAGGGGAGAGGGGAGAGTAGAGAGGGGAGAGGGGAGGGGGAGAGTAGAGAGGGGAGAGGGGAGGGGGAGAGTAGAGAGGGGAGAGGGGAGGGGGAGAGGGGAGAGGGGAGAGGGGAGAGGGGAGAGGGGAGAGGGGAGGGGGAGAGTAGAGAGGGGAGAGGGGAGGGGGAGAGGGGAGAGGGGAGAGGGGAGAGGGGAGAGGGGAGAGAGGAGAGGGGAGGGGGAGAGTAGAGAGGGGAGAGGGGAGAGGGGAGAGAGGAGAGGGGAGGGGGAGAGGGGAGAGGGGAGAGGGGAGGGGGAGAGTAGAGAGGGGAGAGGGGAGGGGGAGAGTAGAGAGGGGAGAGGGGAGGGGGAGAGGGGAGAGGGGAGAGGGGAGAGGGGAGAGGGGAGAGGGGAGGGGGAGAGTAGAGAGGGGAGAGGGGAGGGGGAGAGGGGAGAGGGGAGAGGGGAGAGGGGAGAGGGGAGAGAGGAGAGGGGAGGGGGAGAGTAGAGAGGGGAGAGGGGAGGGGGAGAGAGGAGAGGGGAGAGGGGAGAGGGGAGAGGGGAGAGGGGAGAGGGGAGAGGGGAGAGGGGAGAGAGGAGAGGGGAGGGGGAGAGTAGAGAGGGGAGAGGGGAGGGGGAGAGAGGAGAGGGGAGGGGGAGAGTAGAGAGGGGAGAGTAGAGAGGGGAGAGGGGAGGGGGAGAGTAGAGAGGGGAGAGGGGAGGGGGAGAGTAGAGAGGGGAGAGGGGAGGGGGAGAGGGGAGAGGGGAGAGGGGAGAGGGGAGAGGGGAGGGGGAGAGTAGAGAGGGGAGAGGGGAGGGGGAGAGGGGAGAGGGGAGAGGGGAGAGGGGAGAGAGGAGAGGGGAGGGGGAGAGTAGAGAGGGGAGAGGGGAGAGGGGAGAGAGGAGAGGGGAGGGGGAGAGGGGAGAGGGGAGAGGGGAGGGGGAGAGTAGAGAGGGGAGAGGGGAGGGGGAGAGTAGAGAGGGGAGAGGGGAGGGGGAGAGGGGAGAGGGGAGAGGGGAGAGGGGAGAGGGGAGAGGGGAGGGGGAGAGTAGAGAGGGGAGAGGGGAGGGGGAGAGGGGAGAGGGGAGAGGGGAGAGG
The DNA here is from genome assembly GCF_013265735.2 of Oncorhynchus mykiss. NCBI lineage: Eukaryota > Metazoa > Chordata > Actinopteri > Salmoniformes > Salmonidae > Oncorhynchus > Oncorhynchus mykiss. Next base: position 2,314,382 of record NC_048575.1, read on the forward strand.
GGAGAGAGGAGAGGGGAGGGGGAGAGTAGAGAGGGGAGAGGGGAGAGGGGAGAGAGGAGAGGGGAGGGGGAGAGGGGAGAGAGGAGAGGGGAGGGGGAGAGTAGAGAGGGGAGAGGGGAGAGGGGAGAGTGGAGAGGGGAGAGTGGAGAGGGCCGAGAGGAGAGGGCCAAGAGGAGAGGGGAGGGGGAGAGTAGAGAGAGGAGAGGGGAGGGGGAGAGTAGAGAGGGGAGAGGGGAGAGGGGAGAGAGGAGAGGGCAGAGAGGAGAGGGGAGGGGGAGAGGGGAGGGGGAGAGTAGAGAGGGGAGGGGGAGAGTAGAGAGGGGAGAGGGGAGAGAGGAGAGAGGAGAGGGGAGGGGGAGAGTAGAGAGGGGAGAGGGGAGAGGGGAGAGTGGAGAGGGGAGAGTGGAGAGGGCCGAGAGGAGAGGGCCAAGAGGAGAGGGGAGGGGGAGAGTAGAGAGAGGAGAGGGGAGGGGGAGAGTAGAGAGGGGAGAGGGGAGAGGGGAGAGAGGAGAGGGGAGGGGGAGAGTAGAGAGGGGAGAGGGGAGAGGGGAGAGAGGAGAGGGCAGAGAGGAGAGGGGAGGGGGAGAGGGGAGAGAGGAGAGGGGAGGGGGAGAGTAGAGAGGGGAGAGGGGAGAGGGGAGAGAGGAGAGGGCAGAGAGGAGAGGGGAGGGGGAGAGGGGAGAGAGGAGAGGGGAGGGGGAGAGTAGAGAGGGGAGAGGGGAGAGGGGAGAGAGGAGAGGGGGAAGTGGAGAGGGGAGAGGGGAGAGGGGAGGGGGAGAGTAGAGAGGGGAGAGGGGAGAGGGGAGAGAGGAGAGGGGGAAGTGGAGAGGGGAGAGGGGAGAGGGGATAGTAGAGAGGGGTGAGGCGAGAGGGGAGAGGGGATAGTAGAGAGGGGTGAGGCGAGAGGGGAGAGGGGATAGTAGAGAGGGGTGAGGCGAGAGGGGAGAGGGGATAGTAGAGAGGGGTGAGTCGATAGGGGAGAGGGGATAGTAGAGAGGGGTGAGGCGAGAGGGGAGAGGGGATAGTAGAGAGGGGTGAGGCGAGAGGGGAGAGGGGATAGTAGAGAGGGGTGAGGCGAGAGGGGAGAGGGGATAGTTAGAGAGGGGTGAGGCGAGAGGGGAGAGGGGATAGTAGAGAGGGGTGAGGCGAGAGGGGAGAGGGGATAGTAGAGAGGGGTGAGGCGAGAGGGGAGAGGGGATAGTAGAGAGGGGTGAGGCGAGAGGGGAGAGGGGATAGTAGAGAGGGGTGAGGCGAGAGGGGAGAGGGGATAGTAGAGAGGGGTGAGGCGAGAGGGGAGAGGGGATAGTAGAGAGGGGTGAGGCGAGAGGGGAGAGGGGATAGTTAGAGAGGGGTGAGGCGAGAGGGGAGAGCGGAACAAACATTTAGTGACCACTACCTCGCTATCTTTCTCTCTTACCTTAATTTCAATAAGTTACAGAGCTCAAAATTGTAATAAATGATCTGTATAAATATACACAAAAACATCACGGTTTAATCCTATAGATTAGATTAGAGGAAAACGTGTAGGACTAGATGGATAACAAGTTCCCTCCATAGTTTAGATTGGACGTTTAACTGTAGGACTAGCTGAATCACGGCTTTGGGTCAGCATTTAGGCTTTCACTTCTTCATGTCATGATTAAGACCTGTATGTACATGATTGTTCCTTACCTCTGAGGGAAACACAATTAAGGTTTCCTGTACAGGGTTATTCAGGTTCTGAATGGAGTAAACAGGTTTCTGTCAGCACAGCTTCATGCATAATGCATGGTTGACATTCTGCTCCTGCTACCTGGAACCTGTTACCAGTCACAATGTGAAAAGTGTTGGTCTATATCCCCCGCCAATCCAAATGAAAGATATTAAACATTAATGGGCCTGATTAACACACTTTAAATCCAAATGGTATATTTAAATATTAAGACACTGGTGATTAAGCAGAGAGAAATATTCATCCCTGTTGTCACGGCAATTATAACCATTTCCATCAAGGGATTCCACAGCTTGACTTTTGTTCCCGAGCAATAGTGATTAACGTTAAGGTTAATTGAAGTAGTTTTCAGAGAGTTGGGGTATTTCTCTTTCCTCTGATTCTACATGGAGATTGGGTTTGTTCCAAATGGCACCCTATTCCCTATTTAGCACTACTTTTAATCAGGGCTCTGGTCAAACGTAGTGCACTATGTAGGGAATAGGGTTCCATAGGACTCTGGTCTAAAGTACTGCACTATGGAGGGAATAGGGTGAAATTTGGGTTGAAAGTAAAGAAAGCGAGTTCTGTTGTTAACCTGTCTAGGACTGGGGTTCCAGCTTTACAGCGAAAGCTCCAAACGATTATGTTAGGTCACCACCAACTAACAGAAAAACACAGCCATTTTTACAGACAAAAAGCACAAATAGAGATAAAATGAATCACTAACCTTTGATGATCTTCATCAGATGACACTCATAGGACTTCATGTTACACAATACATGTATGTTTTGTTCGGTAAAGTTTATGTTATTTTACATTGGTGTGTTATGTTCAGTAGTTCCAAAACATGCTGTGATTTTGCAGAGAGCCACATCAATTCACAGAAATACTCATTATAAATGTTGATGAAAATTCAAGTGTTATGCATGGAACTTAAGATAAACTTCTCCTTAACGCTTTTGGGATAGGGGGCAGCATTTTCACTTTTGGGTGAATAGCGTGTACAGAGTGAACTGCCTCCTACTCTTACCCAGATGCTAATATACGCATATTATTATCAGTATTGGATAGAAAACACTCTGAAGTTTCTAAAACTGTTTGAATGATGTCTGTGAGTATAACAGAATTCATATGGCAGGCAAAATCCTGAGAAACATCCAACCAGGAAGTAGGACATCTCCCCTATGAAATACACAGTGGGATATGGGTTATTTTGCACTTCCTAAGGCTTCCACTAGATGTCAAATGTCTTTAGAACGTTGTTGCTCCTGTGAAGTGGGAGCGAATGAGAGCTGTTTGACTAAGGGGTCTGCCTGCAGCCTCGTTCTCAGTCACGCGCTTTCACATGAGAGGTATCTCTCGTTCCATTGCTTTTCTAAAGACAATGAAATTCTCCGGGTTGGACCATTATTGAACATTTATGATAAAAACATCCTAAAGATTGATTCTATACTTAGTTTGACAAGTTTCTTCGACCTGTTATATAACTTTTTAAACTTTTGGTCCGACTTGACCTGAACGCGATATTGGATTTGTTCACCAAACGCCCTAACAAAAGAAGCCCTGCTGTAGTTACTGGGCTCTGCTGTAGTTACCGGGCCCTGCTGTAGTTACCGGGCCCTGCTGTAGTTACCGGGCCCTTTTGTAGTTACCGGGCCTTGCTGTAGTTTCCGGGCCCTGCTGTAGTTAATGGATCCTGCTGTAGTTAACGAGGCCCTGCTGTAGTTACCGGGCCCTTTTGTAGTTAACGAGGCCCTGCTGTAGTTACCGGGCCCTGCTGTAGTTACCGAGCCCTGCTGTTGTTACCGGGCCCTGCTGTAGTTACCAAGCCCCGCTGTAGTTAACGAGGCCGCCCGAGGAAGGGCGGTGGAGAGAGAGGGTGGACTGGAGACACAGAGCTTGAACAGTGTAGTGGGGCTACAATATACAGTGCCTTGCGAAAGTAATCGGCCCCCTTGAACTTTGCGACCTTTTGCCACATTTCAGGCTTCAAACATCAAGATATACAACTGTATTTTTTTGTGAAAAATCAACAAAAAGTGTGACACAACCATGAAGGGGAACAACATTTATTGGATATTTCAAACTTTTTTAACAAATCAAAAACTGAAAAATTGGGCGTGCAAAATTATTCAGCCCCCTTAAGTTAATACTTTGTAGCACCACCTTTTGCTGCGATTACAGCTGTAAGTCGCTTGGGGTAAATTTTTTCCCATTCCTCCTTGCAAAACAGCTCGAGCTCAGTGAGGTTGGATGGAGAGCATTTGTGAACAGCAGTTTTCAGTTCTTTCCACAGATTCTCGATTGGATTCAGGTCTGGACTTTGACTTGGCCATTCTAACACCTGGATATGTTTATTTTTTAACCATTCCATTGTAGATTTTGCTTTATGTTTTGGATCATTGTCTTGTTGGAAGTCAAATCTCTGTCCCAGTCTCAGGTCTTTTGCAGACTCCATCAGGTTTTCTTCCAGAATGGTCCTGTATTTGGCTCCATCCATCTTCCCATCAATTTTAACCATCTTCCCTGTCCCTGCTGAAGAAAAGCAGGCCCAAACCATGATGCTGCCACCACCATGTTTGACAGTGGGGATGGTGTGTTCAGGGTGATGAGCTGTGTTGCTTTTACGCCAAACATAATGTTTTGCATTGTTGCCAAAAAGTTCAATTTTGGTTTAATCTGACCAGAGCACCTTCTTCCACATGTTTGGTGTGTCTCCCAGGTGGCTTGTGGCAAACTTTAAACAACACTTTTTATGGATATCTTTAAGAAATTGCTTTCTTCTTGCCACTCTTCCATAAAGGCCAGATTTGTGCAATATATGACTGATTGTTGTCCTATGGACAGAGTCTCCCACCTCAGCTGTAGATCTCTGCCGTTCATCCAGAGTGATCATGGGCCTCTTGGCTGCATCTCTGATCAGTCTTCTCCTTGTATGAGCTGAAAGTTTAGAGGGACGGCCAGGTCTTGGTAGATTTGCAGTGGTCTGATACTCCTTCCATTTCAATATTATCGCTTGCACAGTGCTCCTTGGGATGTTTAAAGCTTGGGAAATCTTTTTGTACCCAAATCCGGCTTTAAACTTCTTCACAACAGTATCTCGGACCTGCCTGGTGTGTTCCTTGTTCTTCATGATGCTCTCTGCGCTTTTAACGGACCTCTGAGACTATCACAGTGCAGGTGCATTTATACGGAGACTTGATTACACACAGGTGGATTGTATTTATCATCATTAGTCATTTAGGTCAACATTGGATCATTCAGAGATCCTCACTGAACTTCTGGAGAGAGTTATGCTGCACTGAAAGTAAAGGGGCTGAATAATTTTGCACGCCCAATTTTTCAGTTTTTGATTTGTTAAAAAAGTTTGAAATATCCAATAAATGTCGTTCCACTTCATGATTGTGTCCCACTTGTTGTTGATTCTTCACAAAAAAATACAGTTTTATATCTTTATGTTTGAAGCCTGAAATGTGGCAAAAGGTTGCAAAGTTCAAGGGGGCCGAATACTTTCGCAAGGCGCTGTATATAGAGATATATACACTACCGTTGAAAAGTTTGGGGTCACTTAGAAAAGTCCTTGTTTTTGAAGGAAAAGCACATTTTGTTCCATTAAAATAACAAATTGATCAGAAATTACAGTGTTGACATTGTTAATGTTGTAAATAACTATTGTAGCTGGAAACGGCTGATTTTTAATGGAATGTCTACACAGGAGTACAGAGGCCCATTATCAGCAACCATCACTCCTGTGTTCCAATGGCACGTTGTGTTAGCTAATCCAAGTTTATCATTTTAAAAGTCTAATTGATCATTAGAAAACCCTTTTGCAATTATGTTAGCACAGCTGAAGACTGTTGTTCTGATTAAAGAAGCAATAAAACTGGCCTTCTTTAGACTAGTTGAGTGTCTGGAGCATCAGCAAGTGTGGGTTCGATTACAGGCTCAAAATGGCCAGAAGCCAATACCTTTCTTCTGGAACTCGTCAGTCTATTCTTGTTCTGAGAAATGAAGCATATTCCATGTGAGAAATTGCAAAGAAACTGAAGATCTCGTACAATGCTGTGTACTACTCCCTTCACAGACCCAGGCTGATCTCCACCACCTAAACAGGAGCTTTGGGGTGGGCTGAACCAGGCTGAACCAGGCTTTGGGGTGGGCTGAACCAGGCTGAACCAGGCTTTGGGGTGGGCTGAACCAGGCTGAACCAGGCATTGGGGTGGGCTGAACCAGGCTGAACCAGGCTGAACCAGGCTGAACCATCTCCAGCTGATATCCCCTCTAAACTCTTAATATCCACTAAGCAGCAGAACCCCATTAGTAGCTGTTGACCAAGTCAAGCTGTACTACAGTAGGATGGGCACTCCATGCCATAATTGTTATATAATGGACATATAATTGCGATATTGTTGACTAATGAGGATGATTTGAACAAAACAACATTTCAGCACCGTCCTCATCTAGTCCATTTAGTCCAGCTAGCAGGTAGTGGTTAGAGTGTTTGGGCCAGTAACCGGAAGCTGGATCGAGTCACCGAGCTGACAAGGTACAAATCTGTCTTCCTGCCCTTGTTCCCCGGGTGTCGTGGATGTTGATTATGGCAGCACACCGCACCTCTCTGATTCAGAGGGGTTAAATGAGGAAGACACACCTCTCTGATTCAGAGGGGTTAAATGAGGAAGACACACCTCTCTGATTCAGAGGGGTTAAATGAGGAAGACACACCTCTCTGATTCAGAGGGGTTAAATGAGGAAGACACACCTCTCTGATTCAGAGGAGTTAAATGAGGAAGACACACCTCTCTGATTCAGAGGGGTTAAATGAGGAAGACACACCTCTCTGATTCAGAGGGGTTAAATGAGGAAGACACACCTCTCTGATTCAGAGGGGTTAAATGAGGAAGACACACCTCTCTGATTCAGAGGGGTTAAATGAGGAAGACACACCTCTCTGATTCAGAGGGGTTAAATGAGGAAGACACACCTCTCTGATTCAGAGGGGTTAAATGAGGAAGACACACCTCTCTGATTCAGAGGAGGGTTAGGTTAAATGTAGAAAACACATTTCAGTTGAATGCATTCAATTGTACAACTGACTAGGTTTCCCCCCTTACTCCAGCTAGTTCAGCTAGTTCACGCATGGTAAAATCACTTCTCCCATAATGTGACAGAGTACAATAATTCTGTTATATAGAAATAGTCCACATGACTACTTTACAACACATTCATATAGCCACGCAAAAAAAATGTGTTATGCATTTGTGTATAAATGTGGTATAGGGCCTTCGTTCTGTCTTTACTGGAGGCCCAACAAGCTTACTGTACTATACTGTATTTACTTAACATGCTTGAATTAAATGAACACAGCTAGCTAATTCTCCTGCCTCTCTCTTCCGTAGCCAGATGAATCTGTCAGTAGTAGCTCTGCATACGGTCATGATCATGAGTGACACAGGCTCTTTTATACTGTTACCGCATGATCGAATCTGTGACCCATTTTCCAGATCGACACCCAGCGGGCGACCTATGACTCTACTCTGAACCCAGCAGTTGTCCTCTCTGCCACACACGCACACGCACACGCACACGCACACACACACACACACACGCACACACACACACACACAGCAGTTGTCCTCTCTGCCAGTGTTATTACAGAAGGAGACAAGGTCAGGTTGCAGAGAGGATGATGATACATGGGAGGGAGGGAGAGAGAGAGAGGCAGAGAGAGAGAGAGAAAGGCAGAGAGAGAGAGAGAGAGAGAGAGAGAGAGGCAGAGAGAGAGAGGCAGAGAGAGAGAGGCAGAGAGAGAGAGGCAGAGAGAGAGAGAGAGAGAGAGAGAGAGGCAGAGAGAGAAAGAGAGAGAGAGAGCGAGAGAGAGAGAGAGAGAGAGAGAGAGAGAGAGAGACAGAGAGAGAGAGAGGGGGACAGAGAGATAGACAGGGGGACAGAGAGAGAGAGAGGGGGACAGAGAGAGAGAGAGAGAGGAACAGAGAGAGAGAGAGAGAGAGAGAGAGAGAAAGAAAAAAAATAAGTAAGTTATCTTTTTTACTCCGCTGTGTCTCATATTGACCTTGGCATTTGTGACAATCACATCCATCATGCTGGTGAAACCTTTCCAACAGGCTGGGGCTAGGTCTGTGGAGCGGCCAAGTGAACAGGATTAAAGGGCACGTCCCAAATGGCCGCCCTTCGTAGTGCACTACTTTTAACCAGGGCCCAGTAGCACACCATAGAGAGATTAGGGGGCCATTTGGGAGGCACCCTAAGGAATAACAGCAGTTAGATGGATGTCTAACGTCAAGCCACAGACAGACAGATCAGCCTCCTACAGTTTCTCTGTAGTGTTCAGCTTCCTCTACCCTCCCTCCAGGACGAGGATCATATTTCCTCTGACACACGATGGACTGCTCCTTGATTAGGAGTGGTTCAGATACAAGGGATTGATTAGCTGCGGTTTATAGATCGATATCAAAGCGTGGAAATGTTAAGCCCTTTTAGACTCATCAATTACAGCAGGATGTATGGTGTTTGTAGCTAGAACTATTTATGCTTAAAAATGACCCATAAACTCACGGTACATTCAGAAAGTATTCAGACCATAAAAATGACCCATAAACTCACAGTACATTCAGACAGTATTGAGACCATTAAAATGATCCATGAACTCACAGTACATTCAGAAAGTATTCAGACCATAAAAATGACCCATAAACTCACAGTACATTCAGAAAGTATTCAGACCACTTGACTTTTTCCACATTCTTTACGTTATTTTAAACTGGTTTAAAAAATAATAATAATTCCCCCCTCATTCATCTTCAAACAATATCCCGTAATGCCAAAGCAAAAACAAGTTAGAAATTCTTGCAAATTTATTTTACAAAATGAACTGAAATATCAAATTTACATAAGTCTTCAGACCCTTTAAGCAACACTTTGTTCTATGCACCTTTGGCAGTGATTACAGCCTTGAGTGTGACGTTATAAGCTTGGCACACCTGTTTTTGTGGATATTCTCCTTTCAAGCTCTGTCAGGTTGGAGGGGGAGCGTTGCTGGACAGTTACAGTGACTTGCGAAAGTATTCGCATTCCTTGGCATTTTCCTAATTTGTTGCTTTACAACCTGGAATTACATTTTATTCTTTTGGAGGTTGTATCGTTTGATTTACACAACATGCCTACAACTTTGAAGATGCTTTTATTGTAAAACAAACAACAAATAAGACAAAAAAAAAACAGAAAAAAAAACTGAAAACTTTAGCATAACTATTCAGTCCCCCAAAGTCAATACTTTTGCAACAATCTCTTATGTTTCTATAAGCTTGGCACATCCTTCCACTGGGATTTTTGCCCATTCTCCAAGGCAAAACTGCTCCAGCTCCTTCAAGTTGGATGGGTTCCGCTGGTGTACAGCAATCTTTAAGTCGTTCCACAGATTGTCAAATGGATTGAGGTCTGGGATTTGACTAGGCCATTCCAAGACATTTAAATGTTTCCCCTTAAACCACTCGAGTGTTGCTTTAGCAGTATCCTTAGGGTCATTGTCCTGCTGGAAGGTGAACCTCCGTCCCAGTCTCAAATCTCTGGAAGACTGAAACAGGTTTCCCTCAAGAATTTCCCTGTGTTTAGCGCCATCCATCATTCCTTCAATTCTGACCAGTTTCCCAGTCCCTGCTGATGAAAAACATCCTCACAGCAGGATGCTGCCACCACCGTGCTTCACTGTGGGGATGGGGTTTTCGAGGTGATGAGAGGTGTTGCGTTTGCACCAGACATAGTGTTTTCCTTGATGGCCAAAAAGCTACATTTTAGTCTCATCTGACCTTCTTGCATATGTTTGGGGAGTCACCCACATGCCTTTTGGCGAACACCAAATGTGTTTTCTTACTTTTTTCTTTAAGCAATGGCTTTTATTCTGGCCACTCTTCCATAAAGACCAGCTCTGTGGAGTGTACGGCTTAAAGTGGTCCTATGGACAGATACTCCAATCTCCACTGTGGAGCTTTGCAGCTCCTTCAGGGTTATCTTTGGTCTCTTTGTTGCCTCTCTGATTAATGTCCTTCTTGCCTGTTCCATGAGTTTTGGTGGGCGGCCCTCTCTTGGCAGGTTTGTTGTGGTGCCATATTCTTTCCATTTATTAATAATAATGGATGTAATGGTACTCCGTGGGATGTAAAAAGTTCAGATATTTTTTTATAACCCAACCTGATCTGTACTTCCCACAGCTTTGTGCCTGACCTGTTTGGAGAGCTCCTTGGTCTTCCTGTTGCCAGTTGCTTGGTGGTGCCCCTTGCTTAGTGGTGTTGCAGACTCTGGGGCCTTTCAAAACAGGTGTATATATACTGAGATCATGTGACAGATCATGTGACACTTAGATTGCACACAGGTGGACTTTATTAAAGTAATTTTGTGATTTCTGAAGGTAATTGGTGGCACCAGATTGTATTTAGGGGCTTCATAGCAAAGGGGATGAATACACCACTTTTACGTTTTTACATTTTTTTTTGAACTTTTTGAAAGAAGTTATTTTTTTCATTCCTCTTCAACAATTTGCACTATTTTGTGTATGTCTATTACATGAAATACAAAAAAAAATCAGTTTAAATTACAGGTTGTAATGCAACAAAATTGGAAATAGGAAAATGCCAAGGAGGATGAATACAGCAAGGCACTGCATCTGCTGGTCTCTCCAGAGATGTTTGACCGGGATCAAGTCCGGGCTCTGGCAGGACCACTCAAGGACATTCAGAGAATTGGCCCAAAGCCACTCCTGCGTTGTCTTGGCTCTGTGCTTAGTGTCATTATTCTGTTGGAAGGTGAACATTTGCACCAGTCCGAGGTCCTGAGCGCTCTGGAGCAGGTTTTCATCAAGGATCTCTCTGTACTTTTCTCTGTTAATCTTTACCTCAATCCTGACTAGTCTCCCAGACCCTGCCGCTGAAACACATCCCCACATCATGATGTTGCCACCAACATGCTTCACCATAGGGATGGTGCCAGGTTTCCTCCAGACGTGACTCTTGGCATTCAGGCCAAAGAGTTCAATCTTTATTTCATCAGACCAGAGAATCTTGTTTCTCATGGTCTGAGAGTCCTTTACGGGCCTTTTGTCAAACTTCAAGCAGCCTGTCATGTGCCTTTTACCGAGGAGGAGATTCCGTCTGGCCACGCTAACATAAGGCCTGATTGGTGGAGTGCTGCAGAGATGGTTGTCCTTCTGGAAGGTTCTCCCATCTCCACAGAGGAACTCTAGAGCTCTGTCAGAATGAGCGTCGGGTTCTTGGTCACCTCCCTGACCAAGGCCCTTCTCTCCGTATTGCTCAGTTTGGCCGGGTGGCCAGCTCTAGGAAGAGTCTTGGTGGTTCCAAACTTCTTCTATTTATGCATGATGGAGGCCACTGTTCTTGGGATCCTTCCCCAGATCTGTGGCTCGACACAATCTTGTCTCAGAGCTCTATGGACAATTCCTTCCACCTTTTGCTATGACATTCACTGTCAACTGTGGGACCTTATATAGACAGGTGTGTGCCTTTCCAAATCATGTCCAATCAGTTGAATTAACCACAGGTGGACTCCAATCAAGTTGTAGAAACATCTCAAGAATGATCATTGTAAACTGGATGTACTTGAGCTCAATTTCTAGTCTGAATACCTAGGTAAATAAAACATATCTGTTTTTTATTAGTAATACATTTGAAAACATTTCTTTAAAAAAACTGTTTTTAAAAACCTGTTTTGCTTTGTCAAAATGGGGTAGTGCGTGTAGATGTATGAGGATTAAAAAATAGAATATGGCTGTAACGTAACAAAATGTTGAAAATGTGAAGGGGTCTGAATACTTTTCCGATGGCACTGTGAAAAAAACGGGTCCTTACGGCATGCTATCAATCATATTAACTCCAGCTAATAAATCATATCTTCATCATCCTCTTTATCACCATCATCATCATCATCATCATCATCATCATCATCACCATCATTATCGCCATTATTATAATCATTACCTCCATGACATCATCACCATCATTATCACCATTATTATAATCATTACCTCCATGACATCATCACCATCATCACCATTACCATCATCATCATCATCATCAAGATAACATTACCATCATCATCATCACCAATATCATAACCCTCACTATCAACATCATAACATCATTTACACCATCATCAACATCAACATCATCATCACCATCATTATCACCATCATCACCATCACCATCATCACCATCATCACCAACATCATCATCACCATCATTACCAGCATCATCATCATCATCATCATCATCATCATCATCATCATCATCATCATCATCATCATCATCATCATCATCACCATCACCATCACCACCATCATCATCATCATCATTACCAGCATCATCATCATCATCACCATCATCACCATCATCACCATCATCATCACCATCACCTCCATCATCATCATCATCAGCATCATCATCATCATCACCATCATCATCCTCACCATAACTATCATCACCATCATCATCCTCACCATAACTATCATCACCATCATTACATTATCACTGTCATTAACACCATCATCACCATCATTACCACCATAACCATCACAATCACTATCATCACCATCATCACCATCACCGTCATTACATCATCACTGTCATTATCACCATCATCACCACCATTATCACCATCATCATCACCATCATCATCACCATAACTATCATCATCATCATCACCATCACCATTATTACATTATCACCATCCACATCATTATCACCATCATCATCATCACCATCATCATCACCATAACTATCATCATCACCATAACTATCATCATCATCATCATCATCATCACCATCACCATTATTACATTATCACCATCCACATCATTATCACCATCATCATCATCACCAACATCATTACCATCATCACCATCATCATTACCATCATCACCATCATTATCACCATCATCACCATCATCATTACCATCATCACCAACATCATTACCATCATCACCATCATCATTACCATCATCACCATCATCATCACCATCATCATCACCATCATCACCAGTGTTATTAGAGAGAGGGAAGAAATAGGGAAGAGAGAGGGAAGCTGCTACATCACCATGTGCAGCCTTTGTAGTGGGCGCCAGAGTGGAAAAAGACATTAACGCCTCCTGTGTGTGTGTTTACGAGTAGAACAGCTATAAAGAGCCCATCTGGGATCGACCAGTCACTGACCCCTGTCTCTCCAACTGTGAGGAGAGGACTCTACAGTGAGGTAGAGAGACCAGTAGAACACAGCACAGAAGATCATTGTACTGCTGGCTTCTCTCTCTCTCTGTCTCTCTCTCTCTCTCTCTCTCTCTCTCTCTGTCTCGCTCTCTCTCTGTCTCGCTCTCTCTCTGTCTCTCTCTCTCGCTCCCTCTCTCTCTCTGACTCTCTCTCTCTCTCTCTCTGTCTCTCTCTCTCTGTCTCTCTCTCTCTCTCGGTCTCGCTCTCTCTCTCCCTCCCTCTCTCTTTCTCTCTTCGTCTCTCTCAATTCAATTCAATGGGCTTTAGTGACATGGGAAACATATGTTTACACTGTCAAAGCAAGTGACATAGACAATAATACATGAACAGTAAACCTCACAAGTCTTATAATGAAGTGCAAATAGTTAACAAAAGGGAAAATAAATAAACATAAATATGGGTTGTATTTAAATCTCTCTCTCTCTCCTCCTGAAATGTACAGGCATGTAGTAAAGACAGGAGTGTAGTGTAGACAGGTACAGGAGTGTAGTGTAGACATGTACAGGAGTGTCGTGTAGTGTAGACATGAACAGGAGTGTAGTGTAGTGTAGACATGTACAGGAGTGTAGTGTAGACAGGTGCAGGAGTGTAGTGTAGTGTAGACAGGTACAGGAGTGTAGTGTAGACATGTACAGGAGTGTAGTGTGGTGTAGACAGGTACAGGAGTGTAGTGTAGACAGGTACAGGAGTGTAGTGTAGTGTAGACATGAACAGGAGTGTAGTGTAGACATGTACAGGAGTGTAGTGTAGTGTAGACAGGTACAGGAGTGTAGTGTAGACAGGTACAGGAGTGTAGTGTAGTGTAGACAAGAACAGGAGTGTAGTGTAGTGTAGACAGGTACAGGAGTGTAGTGTAGTGTAGACAGGTACAGGAGTGTAGTGTATACAGGCACAGGAGTGTAGTGTAGTGTAGACAGGTACAGGAGTGTAGTGTAGTGTAGACAGGTACAGGAGTGTAGTGTATACAGGCACAGGAGTGTAGTGTAGTGTAGACAGGTACAGGAGTGTAGTGCAGTGTATACAGGTACAGGAGTGTAGTGTAGTGTAGACAGGTACAGGAGTGTAGTGTAGTGTAGACAGGTACAGGAGTGTAGTGTAGTGTAGACATTTACAGGAGTGTAGTGTAGACATGTACAGGAGTGTAGTGTAGTGTAGACAGGTACAGGAGTGTAGTGTAGACAGGTACAGGAGTGTAGTGTAGACATGTACAGGAGTGTAGTGTAGACAGGTACAGGAGTGTAGTGTAGACAGGTACAGGAGTGTAGTGTAGACAGGTACAGGAGAGTAGTGTAGACAGGTACAGGAGTGTAGTGTAGTGTAGACAGGTACAGGAGTGTAGTGTAGTGTAGACAGGTACAGGAGTGTAGTGAAGAAAGGTACAGGAGTGTAGTGTAGTGTAGACAAGAACAGGAGTGTAGTGTAGTGAAGACAGGTACAGGAGTGTAGTGTAGACAGGTACAGGAGTGTAGTGTAGACAGGTACAGGAGTGTAGTGTAGTGTAGACAGGTACAGGAGTGTAGTGTAGTGTAGACATGTACAGGAGTGTAGTGTAGACAGGTACAGGAGTGTAGTGTAGTGTAGACAGGTACAGGAGTGTAGTGTAGTGTAGACAGGTACAGGAGTGTAGTGTAGTGTAGACATGTACAGGATTGTAGTGTAGACAGGTACAGGAGTGTAGTGTAGTGTAGACAGGTACAGGAGTGTAGTGTAGTGTAGACAGGTACAGGAGTGTATTGTAGACAGGTACAGGAGTGTAGTGTAGACAGGTACAGGAGTGTAGTGTAGACAGGTACAGGAGTGTAGTGTAGTGTAGACAGGTACAGGAGTGTAGTGTAGACAGGTACAGGAGTGTAGTGTAGTGTAGACAGGTACAGGAGTGTAGTGTAGTGTAGACAGGTACAGGAGTGTAGTGTAGTGTAGACATGTACAGGAGTGTAGTGTAGACATGTACAGGAGTGTAGTGTAGTGTAGACAGGTACAGGAGTGTAGTGTAGACAGGTACAGGAGTGTAGTGTAGACATGTACAGGAGTGTAGTGTAGACAGGTACAGGAGTGTAGTGTAGACAGGTACAGGAGTGTAGTGTAGACAGGTACAGGAGTGTAGTGTAGACAGGTACAGGAGTGTAGTGTAGTGTAGACAGGTACAGGAGTGTAGTGTAGTGTAGACAGGTGCAGGAGTGTAGTGAAGACAGGTACAGGAGTGTAGTGTAGTGTAGACAAGAACAGGAGTGTAGTGTAGTGTAGACAGGTACAGGAGTGTAGTGTAGTGTAGACAAGAACAGGAGTGTAGTGTAGTGTAGACATGTACAGGAGTGTAGTGTAGACAAGAACAGGAGTGTAGTGTAGTGAAGACAGGTACAGGAGTGTAGTGTAGACATGTACAGGAGTGTAGTGTAGACATGTACAGGAGTGTAGTGTAGACATGAACAGGAGTGTAGTGTAGATATGTACAGGAGTGTAGTGTAGTGTAGACAGGTACAGGAGTGTAGTGTAGTGTAGACAGGTACAGGAGTGTAGTGTAGTGTAGACATGTACAGTAGTGTAGTGTAGACAGGTACAGGAGTGTAGTGTAGTGTAGACAGGTACAGGAGTGTAGTGTAGTGTAGACATGTACAGGAGTGTAGTGTAGACAGGTACAGGAGTGTAGTGTAGTGTAGACAGGTACAGGAGTGTAGTGTAGACAGGTACAGGAGTGTAGTGTAGACATGTACAGGAGTGTAGTGTAGACAGGTACAGGAGTGTAGTGTAGACAGGTACAGGAGTGTAGTGTAGACAGGTACAGGAGAGTAGTGTAGACAGGTACAGGAGTGTAGTGTAGTGTAGACAGGTACAGGAGTGTAGTGTAGTGTAGACAGGTACAGGAGTGTAGTGAAGAAAGGTACAGGAGTGTAGTGTAGTGTAGACAAGAACAGGAGTGTAGTGTAGTGAAGACAGGTACAGGAGTGTAGTGTAGACAGGTACAGGAGTGTAGTGTAGACAGGTACAGGAGTGTAGTGTAGTGTAGACAGGTACAGGAGTGTAGTGTAGTGTAGACATGTACAGGAGTGTAGTGTAGACAGGTACAGGAGTGTAGTGTAGTGTAGACAGGTACAGGAGTGTAGTGTAGTGTAGACAGGTACAGGAGTGTAGTGTAGTGTAGACAGGTACAGGAGTGTAGTGTAGTGTAGACATGTACAGGATTGTAGTGTAGACAGGTACAGGAGTGTAGTGTAGTGTAGACAGGTACAGGAGTGTAGTGTAGTGTAGACATGTACAGGAGTGTAGTGTAGACAGGTACAGGAGTGTATTGTAGACAGGTACAGGAGTGTAGTGTAGACAGGTACAGGAGTGTAGTGTAGTGTAGACAGGTACAGGAGTGTAGTGTAGACAGGTACAGGAGTGTAGTGTAGTGTAGACAGGTACAGGAGTGTAGTGTAGTGTAGACAGGTACAGGAGTGTAGTGTAGTGTAGACATGTACAGGAGTTTAGTGTAGACATGTACAGGAGTGTAGTGTAGTGTAGACAGGTACAGGAGTGTAGTGTAGACAGGTACAGGAGTGTAGTGTAGACATGTACAGGAGTGTAGTGTAGACAGGTACAGGAGTGTAGTGTAGACAGGTACAGGAGTGTAGTGTAGACAGGTACAGGAGTGTAGTGTAGACAGGTACATGAGTGTAGTGTAGTGTAGACAGGTACAGGAGTGTAGTGTAGTGTAGACAGGTGCAGGAGTGTAGTGAAGACAGGTACAGGAGTGTAGTGTAGACAAGAACAGGAGTGTAGTGTAGTGTAGACAGGTACAGGAGTGTAGTGTAGTGTAGACAAGAACAGGAGTGTAGTGTAGTGTAGACATGTACAGGAGTGTAGTGTAGACAAGAACAGGAGTGTAGTGTAGTGAAGACAGGTACATGAGTGTAGTGTAGACATGTACAGGAGTGTAGTGTAGACATGTACAGGAGTGTAGTGTAGACATGAACAGGAGTGTAGTGTAGATATGTACAGGAGTGTAGTGTAGTGTAGACAGGTACAGGAGTGTAGTGTAGTGTAGACAGGTACAGGAGTGTAGTGTAGTGTAGACATGTACAGTAGTGTAGTGTAGACAGGTACAGGAGTGTAGTGTAGTGTAGACAGGTACAGGAGTGTAGTGTAGTGTAGACAGGTACAGTAGTGTAGTGTAGTGTAGACAGGTACAGGAGTGTAGTGTAGTGTAGACATGTACAGGAGTGTAGTGTAGACAGGTACAGGAGTGTAGTGTAGTGTAGACAAGAACAGGAGTGTAGTGTAGTGTAGACATGTACAGGAGTGTAGTGTAGACAAGAACAGGAGTGTAGTGTAGTGAAGACAGGTACATGAGTGTAGTGTAGACAGTTACAGGAGTGTAGTGTAGATATGTACATGAGTGTAGTGTAGTGTAGACAGGTACAGGAGTGTAGTGTAGATATGTACAGGAGTGTAGTGAAGTGTAGACAAGAACAGGAGTGTAGTGTAGACATGTACAGGAGTGTAGTGTAGACATGTACAGGAGTGTAGTGTAGACATGAACAGGAGTGTAGTGTAGATATGTACAGGAGTGTAGTGTAGTGTAGACAGGTACAGGAGTGTAGTGTAGTGTAGACAGGTACAGGAGTGTAGTGTAGTGTAGACATGTACAGTAGTGTAGTGTAGACAGGTACAGGAGTGTAGTGTAGTGTAGACAGGTACAGGAGTGTAGTGTAGTGTAGACAGGTACAGGAGTGTAGTGTAGTGTAGACAGGTACAGGAGTGTAGTGTAGTGTAGACATGTACAGGAGTGTAGTGTAGACAGGTACAGGAGTGTAGTGTAGTGTAGACAAGAACAGGAGTGTAGTGTAGACAGGTACAGAAGTGTAGTGTAGTGTAGACATGGACAGGAGTGTAGTGTAGTGTAGTGTAGACAAGAACAGGAGTGTAGTGTAGACAGGTACAGAATTGTAGTGTAGTGTACACATGTACAGGAGTGTAGTGTAGACATGTACAGGAGTGTAGTGTAGTGTAGACATGTACAGGAGTGTAGTGTAGACATGTACAGGAGTGTAGTGTAGACATGAACAGGAGTGTAGTGTAGACATGTACAGGAGTGTAGTGTAGTGTAGACAGGTACAGGAGTGTAGTGTAGACAGGTACAGGAGAGTAGTGTAGACAGATACAGGAGTGTAGTGTAGTGTAGACAGGTACAGGAGTGTAGTGTAGTGTAGACAGGTACAGGAGTGTAGTGAAGAAAGGTACAGGAGTGTAGTGTAGTGTAGACAAGAACAGGAGTGTAGTGTAGTGAAGACAGGTACAGGAGTGTAGTGTAGACAGGTACAGGAGTGTAGTGTAGACAGGAACAGGAGTGTAGTGTAGTGTAGACAGGTACAGGAGTGTAGTGTAGTGTAGACATGTACAGGAGTGTAGTGTAGACAGGTACAGGAGTGTAGTGTAGTGTAGACAGGTACAGGAGTGTAGTGTAGTGTAGACAGGTACAGGAGTGTAGTGTAGTGTAGCCAGGTACAGGAGTGTAGTGTAGTGTAGACATGTACAGGATTGTAGTGTAGACAGGTACAGGAGTGTAGTGTAGTGTAGACAGGTACAGGAGTGTAGTGTAGTGTAGACATGTACAGGAGTGTAGTGTAGACAGGTACAGGAGTGTAGTGTAGACAGGTACAGGAGTGTAGTGTAGACAGGTACAGGAGTGTAGTGTAGACAGGTACAGGAGTGTAGTGTAGTGTAGACAGGTACAGGAGTGTAGTGTAGACAGGTACAGGAGTGTAGTGTAGTGTAGACAGGTACAGGAGTGTAGTGTAGTGTAGACAGGTACAGGAGTGTAGTGTAGTGTAGACATGTACAGGAGTGTAGTGTAGACATGTACAGGAGTGTAGTGTAGTGTAGACAGGTACAGGAGTGTAGTGTAGACAGGTACAGGAGTGTAGTGTAGACATGTACAGGAGTGTAGTGTAGACAGGTACAGGAGTGTAGTGTAGACAGGTACAGGAGTGTAGTGTAGACAGGTACAGGAGTGTAGTGTAGACAGGTACAGGAGTGTAGTGTAGTGTAGACAGGTACAGGAGTGTAGTGTAGTGTAGACAGGTACAGGAGTGTAGTGAAGACAGGTACAGGAGTGTAGTGTAGTGTAGACAAGAACAGGAGTGTAGTGTAGTGTAGACAGGTACAGGAGTGTAGTGTAGTGTAGACAAGAACAGGAGTGTAGTGTAGTGTAGACATGTACAGGAGTGTAGTGTAGACAAGAACAGGAGTGTAGTGTAGTGAAGACAGGTACAGGAGTGTAGTGTAGACATGTACAGGAGTGTAGTGTAGACATGTACAGGAGTGTAGTGTAGACATGAACAGGAGTGTAGTGTAGATATGTACAGGAGTGTAGTGTAGTGTAGACAGGTACAGGAGTGTAGTGTAGTGTAGACAGGTACAGGAGTGTAGTGTAGTGTAGACATGTACAGTAGTGTAGTGTAGACAGGTACAGGAGTGTAGTGTAGTGTAGACAGGTACAGGAGTGTAGTGTAGTGTAGACAGGTACAGGAGTGTAGTGTAGTGTAGACAGGTACAGGAGTGTAGTGTAGTGTAGACATGTACAGGAGTGTAGTGTAGTGTAGACATGTACAGGAGTGTAGTGTAGACAAGAACAGGAGTGTAGTGTAGTGAAGACAGGTACATGAGTGTAGTGTAGACAGTTACAGGAGTGTAGTTTAGATATGTACAGGATTGTAGTGTAGTGTAGACAGGTACAGGAGTGTAGTGTAGATATGTACAGGAGTGTAGTGAAGTGTAGACTAGAACAGGAGTGTAGTGTAGAAAGGTACAGGAGTGTAGTGTAGACATGTACAGGAGTGTAGTGTAGACATGAACAGGAGTGTAGTGTAGATATGTACTTGAGTGTAGTGTAGTGTAGACAGGTACAGGAGTGTAGTGTAGTGTAGACAGGTACAGGAGTGTAGTGTAGTGTAGACATGTACAGTAGTGTAGTGTAGACAGGTACAGGAGTGTAGTGTAGTGTAGACAGGTACAGGAGTGTAGTGTAGTGTAGACAGGTACAGGAGTGTAGTGTAGTGTAGACAGGTACAGGAGTGTAGTGTAGTGTAGACATGTACAGGAGTGTAGTGTAGACAGGTACAGGAGTGTAGTGTAGTGTAGACAAGAACAGGAGTGTAGTGTAGACAGGTACAGAAGTGTAGTGTAGTGTAGACATGGACAGGAGTGTAGTGTAGTGTAGTGTAGACAAGAACAGGAGTGTAGTGTAGACAGGTACAGAATTGTAGTGTAGTGTACACATGTACAGGAGTGTAGTGTAGACATGTACAGAAGTGTAGTGTAGTGTAGACATGTACAGGAGTGTAGTGTAGACATGTACAGGAGTGTAGTGTAGACATGAACAGGAGTGTAGTGTAGACATGTACAGGAGTGTAGTGTAGTGTAGACAGGTACAGGAGTGTAGTGTAGACATGTACAGGAGTGTAGTGTAGATATGTACAGGAGTATAGTGTAGTGTAGACAAGAACAGGAGTGTAGTGTAGATATGTACGGGAGTGTAGTGTACTGTAGACAGGTACAGGAGTGTAGTGTAGTGTAGACAGGTACAGGAGTGTATTGTAGTGTAGACATGTACAGGAGTGTAGTGTAGACAGGTACAGGAGTGTAGTGTAGTGTAGACATGAACAGGAGTGTAGTGTAGATATGTACAGGAGTGTAGTGTAGACATACACAGGAGTGTAGTGTAGTGTAGACATGAACAGGAGTGTAGTGTAGTGTAGACATTTACAGGAGTGTAGTGTAGTGTAGACAGGTACAGGAGTGTAGTGTAGTGTAGACATGTACAGTAGTGTAGTGTAGACAGGTACAGGAGTGTAGTGTAGTGTAGATATGTACAGGAGTGTAGTGTAGATTTGTACAGGAGTGTAGTGTAGATATGTACAGGAGAGTAGTGTATATATGTACAGGAGTGTAGTGTAGACAGGTACAGGAGTGTAGTGTAGTGTAGACAGGTACAGGAGTGTAGTGTAGTGTAGACATTTACAGGAGTGTAGTGTAGACATGTACAGGAGTATAGTGTAGACAGGTACAGGAGTGTAGTGTAGTGTAGATATGTACTGGAGTGTAGTGTAGACATGAACAGGAGTGTAGTGTAGATATGTACAGGAGAGTAGTGTAGATATGTACAGGAGTGTAGTGTAAACATGAACAGGAGTGTAGTGTAGTGTAGACATGAACAGGAGTGTAGTGTAGATATGTACAGGAGTGTAGTGTAGACAGGTACAGGAGTGTAGTGTAGTGTAAACATGAACAGGAGTGTATTGTAGTGTAGACATGAACAGGAGTGTAGTGTAGATATGTACAGGAGTGTACTGTAGACAGGTACAGGACTGTAGTGTAGACAGGTACAGGAGTGTAGTGTAGATATGTACAGTAGTGTACTGTATGTAGACAGGTACAGGAGTGTAGGGTACACAGGTACAGGAGTGTAGTGTCGACATTTATAGGCGTACACAGTCACAGGTGTTCCCTTCACCAGCCATCTGTCCTTTATAACCAAAAGTCCTCCCCTCATCAGCCTCCTGTGCTACAGGTACTCTGGGTCCACTCTTGGACGGGCTCTTTATTAAGGGCATTTGCATTTATCAGCCAGCCTGATCTTGTGAAGTGAATGCAGTGAACTGCATTTTGGTTACACCAGGCTAACAATTTGTGCCTTATCCATGGTTCTGATTTTGTTTTCTATAGCTCAATTGCAGTTAATAAAATGTTATTCTAATTGTGTAAAATCACAAATTATAACGCTAATTATATTTGTAATGTGATACTATCGAGGGTGATTTTTATAGCTACTTAATATATTTTTTCAGGGGGATTGTAAATGAGCTTTTACTAATTGTATGTCTAGTGTAGACAGGCTAATACTTGTTTCACTGTTACATTGTAATGTCTCCAGACGTCTAAAAGGGTGGTGCTATTCCTTTTCAATTATACATTTTCATAACACTGAAATACAAATTGTGAATATGTACATAATTAAATTTAATTGTATTTAAAATCTAGCTATTTAGATTTAAAAAAAGGTTCCAATCGATAATCTGAAAAAACAAAGATTTTTCGATTTTTCAAAAACAGTCACGCCCTGACCATAATTATCTTTGTTTGCTTTATTATTTTGGGTAGGTCAGGGTGTGACAGGGTCTATGTGTTTTTGTCCTGTCTAGGGTTTTTGTATATCTATGGGTTTTTTGTATGTCTAGGTAAATATAGGTGGTTCCCAATCAGAGACAGCTGTTTATCGTTGTCTCTGATTGGGAATCCTATTTAGGTTGCCATTTCCATGTTGGTCTTTGTGGGTTATTGTCGATGTGTAGTTAGTTGCCTGTCAGCACTCGGTTTATATAGCTTCAGGTTAGTCTATAACTCTATAGTCTATAGCTCCATTATAATCACTCTGTAGTCTATAACTCCATTATAATCACTCTGTAGTATATAACTCTATAGTCTATAACTCCATTATAATCACTCTGTAGTATATAACTCTATTATAATCACTCTGTAGTCTATAACTCGATTATAATCACTCTGTAGTATATAACTCTATAGTCTATAACTCCATTATAATCACTCTGTAGTATATAACTCTATTATAATCACTCTGTAGTATATAACTCTATTATAATCACTCTGTAGTATATAACTCTATAGTCTATAACTCCATTATAATCACTCTGTAGTATATAACTCTATTATAATCACTCTGTAGTATATAACTCTATAGTATATAACTCCATTATAATCACTCTGTAGTATATAACTCTATAGTCTATAACTCCATTATAATCACTCTGTAGTCTAAAACTCTATAGTCTATAGCTCCATTATAATCCCTCTGTAGTATATAACTATAGTCTATAGCTTCCTTATCATCACTCTGTAGTATATAACTCTATAGTCTATGACTCTATAGTCTATAACTCTATAGTCTATAGCTCCATTATAATCACTCTGTAGTCTAAAACTCTATAGTCTATAGCTCCATTATAATCCCTCTGTAGTCTATAACTCTATAGTATATAACTCTATAGTCTATAAATCTATAGTCTATAACTCTATAGTCTATAGCTCCATTATAATCACTCTGTAGTAAACAACTCTATAGTCTGTAACTCTGTAGTCTATAGCTCTATTATAATCACTCTGTAATCTATAGCTCTATAGTCTATAGCTCCATTATAATCACTCTGTAGTATATAACTCTACAGTATATAACTCTATAGTCTGTAACTCTATAGTCTATAACTCTATAGTCTATAACTCCATTATAATAACTCTGTATTCTATAGCTCCATAACAATCACACTGTAGTTGAAAGCTCTATAGTCTATAGCTCTACACATTTCTAACTCCATTATAATCACTCTGTATTCTATAGCTCCATTATAATCACTCTGTAGTCGAAAGCTCTATAGTGTATAACTCCATTATAATCACTCTGTGATCTATAGCTCTATAGTCTATAGCTCCATTATAATCACTCTGTAGTCTATAACTATATATTCTATAGCTCCATTATAATCACTCTGTATTCTATAGCTCCATAATAATCACTATGTAGTCTATAGCTCCCTTATAATCACTCTGTAGTATATAACTCTGTAGTCTATAGCTCCCTTATAATCACTCTGTAGTATATAACTCTGTAGTCTATAGCTCCATTATAATCACTCTGTAGTCTATAACTATATAGTCTATAGCTCCATTATAATCACTCTGTAGTCTATAACTATATAGTCTATAGCTCCATTATAATCACTCTGTAGTCTATAACTATATAGTCTATAGCTCCATTATAATCACTCTGTAGTCTATAACTATATATTATATAGCTCCATTATAATCACTCTGTAGTCTATAACTATATAGTCTATAGCTCCATTATAATCACTCTGTAATCTATAACTATATAGTCTATAGCTCCATTATAATCACTCTGTAGTCTATAACTATATATTATATAGCTCCATTATAATCACTCTGTAGTCTATAACTATATATTCTATAGCTAAATTATAATCACTTTGTAGTATATAACTCTGTAGTCTATAGCTCCATTATAATCACTCTGTAGTCTATAACTATATATTCTATTGCTCCATTATAATCACTCTGTAGTCTATAACTCCATTATAATCACTCTATAGTCTACAGCTCATTATAATCACTCTATAGTCTATAGCTCCCTTATAATCACTCTGTAGTATATAACTCTGTAGTCTATAGCTCCATTATAATCACTCTGTAGTCTATAACTATATATTCTATAGCTCCATTATAATCACTCTGTAGTATATAACTCTGTAGTCTATAGCTCCATTATAATCACTCTGTAGTCTATAACTGTATATTATATAGCTCCATTATAATCACTCTGTATTCTATAGCTCCATTATAATCACTCTGTAGTCTATAACTCCATTATACTCACTCTATAGTCTATAACTCCATTATAATCACTCTGTAGTCTATAACTCCATTATAATCACTCTGTAGTCTATAACTCCATTATAATCACTCTGTAGTCTATAACTCTATAGTGTATAGCTCTGCTATAATCACTCTGTAGTCTATAGCTCCGTTATAATCACACTGTAGTATATAACTCTATAGTCTATAACTCTATAGTCTATAACTCTATAGTCTATAGCTCTGTTATAATAACTCTGTGGTCTATAGCTCCATTATAATCATTCTATAGTCTATAACTCTATAGTCTATAACTCTATAGTCTATAGCTCCATTATAATCACTCTGTAGTCTATAACTCTATAGTCTATAGCTCCATTATAATCACTCTGTAGTCAATAACTCTATAGTATATAGCTCTGTTATAATCACTCTGTAGTCTATAGCTCCATTATAATCACTCAGTAGTATATAACTCTATAGTCTATAACTATATAGTCTATAACTCTATAGTCTATAGCTCCATTATAATCACTCTGTAGTCTATAACTCCATTATAATCACTCTGTAGTCTATAACTCTGTAGTCTATAGCTCCATTATAATCACTCTGTAGTCTATAACTCTATAGTGTATAACTCTGTAGTATATAACTCTATAGTCTATAACTATATAGTCTATAACTCTATAGTCTATAGCTCTGTTATAATCACTCTGTGGTCTATAACTCTATAGTCTATAATACTATATTCTATAACTCTATAGTCTATAACTCTACATTATATAGCTCTATAGTCTATAGCTCCATTATAATCACTCTGTAGTATATAACTCTATAGTCTATAACTCTATAGTCTATAACTACATTATAATAACTCTGTGGTATATAACTCTATAGTCAGTAACTCTGTAGTCTATAGCTCCATTATAATCACTCTGTAATCTATAGCTCTATAGTCTATAGCTCCATTATAATCATTCTGTAGTATATAACTCTACAGTCTATAACTCCATTGTAATCACTCTGTACTCTATAACTCTTTAGTCTATAGCTTCATTATAATCACTCTGTAATCTATAACTCTATAGTCTATAGCTCCAATTATAATCACTCTGTAGTCTATAACTCTATAGTGTATAACTCTGTAGTATATAACTCTATAGTCTATAACTATATAGTCTATAACTCTATAGTCTATAGCTCTGTTATAATCACTCTGTGGTCTATAACTCTATAGTCTATAATACTATATTCTATAACTCTATAGTCTATAACTCTACATTATATAGCTCTATAGTCTATAGCTCCATTATAATCACTCTGTAGTCTATAACTCTATAGTCTATAACTCCATTATAATCACTCTGTAGTACATAACTCTATAGTCTATAACTCTATAGTCTATAACTACATTATAATCACTCTGTAGTACATAACTATATAGTCTGTAACTCTGTAGTCTATAGCTCCATTATAATCATTCTGTAGTATATAACTCTATAGTCTATAACTCCATTGTAATCACTCTGTAGTCTATAACTCTTTAGTCTATAGCTCCATTATAATCATTCTGTAGTATATAACTCTATAGTCTGTAACTCCATTGTAATCACTCTGTACTCTATAACTCTTTAGTCTATAGCTCCATTATAATCACTCTGTAGTCTATAACTCCCTTATAATCACTCTGTAGTATATAACTCTATAGTCTATTGCTCCCGTATAATCACTCTTAGTATATAACTCTATAGTCTATAGCTTCATTATTAATCACTCTACAGTCTTTAGCTCCATTATAATCACTCAGTAGTATATAACTCTATAGTCTATAACTATATAGTCTATAACTCTATAGTCTATACCTCTGTTATAATCACTCTGTGGTCTATAACTCTGTAGTCTATAGCTCCATTATAATCACTATTTAGTCTTTAACTCTATAGTCTATAACTCTATAGTCTATAGCTCTGTTATAATCACTCTGTGGTCTATAACTCTGCAGTCTATAGCTCCATTATAATCACTCTGTAGTCTATAACTCTATAGTCTATAACTCCATTATAATCACTCTGTAGTACATAACTCTATAGTCTATAACTCTATAGTCTATAACTACATTATAATCACTCTGTAGTACATAACTATATAGTCTGTAACTCTGTAGTCTATAGCTCCATTATAATCATTCTGTAGTATATAACTCTATAGTCTATAACTCCATTGTAATCACTCTGTAGTCTATAACTCTTTAGTCTATAGCTCCATTATAATCACTCTGTATTCTATAACTCTATAATCTATAGCTCCCTTATGATCACTCTTAGTATATACGTCTATAGTCTATAGCTTCATTATAATCACTCTACAGTCTTTAGCTTCCTTAAAATCACTCTGTAGTATATAACTCTGTAGTCTATAGCTCCATTATAATCACTCTGTAGTCTATAATTCCATTATAATCACTCTGTATTCTATAACTCCATTATAATCACTCTGTAGTCTATAGCTCCATTATAATCACTCTGTTGTCTATAACTCCATTATAATCACTCTGTAGTCTATAACTCTATAGTCTATAGCTCTGTTATAATCACTCTGTAGTCTTTAGCTCCATTATAATCACTCTGTAGTATATAACTCTATAGTCTATAACTCTATAGTCTATAGCTCTGTTATAATCACTCTGTGGTCTATAACTCTATAGTCTATAGCTCTGTTACAATCACTCTGTAGTCTATAACTCAATAGTCTATAACTCTATAGTCTATAACGGCACGGCTTAACATTACCGCACCATGTTACCCCCACCATAATCACTCCAACCGACCATAACCCCTACAACAATGCAGATAAACAGTGGACAACGTACAGTAACAGCTGCATGTTACAGTATGTATGTGTAGTATTGTACACCGTCTAATGTATTTCACCAGGATTACCTCTGTGCAACCACCTCGTAGCATAGCATAGGCTAATAAGTGGGTAGAAGTCATGGGACTCATTTTGTGTTCCTTCAGCCCAAGCCATGCTCTGTACCATAGAGGCCCCAAACTAAAATGGAGAAGGGATTTCATTTTTTGGGCAGAGGAGGGAGGAGGGAATGGTGGAGTTGTAGCTGGGATTTACATGCATGCTGCTATTCCTCTCTCAAACCTGGACTTATTGCACCCTCTAGCTTCTGCTCTTTGAACTACACCCTGTCTGGTCTCTCCCTCCCCTGGGCTTACAGCGCCCTCTAGCTTCTGCTCTTTGAACTACACCCTGGCCGGTCTCTCCCTCCCCTGGGCTTACAGCACCCTCTAACCTCTGCTCTCTGAACTACACCCTGGCCGGTCTCTCCCTCCCCTGGGCTTACAGCACCCTCTAACCTCTGCTCTCTGAACTACACCCTGGCCGGTCTCTCCCTCCCCTGGGCTTACAGCACCCTCTAACCTCTGCTCTCTGAACTACACCCTGGCCGGTCTCTCCCTCCTCTGGGCTAACAGCGCCTTCTAGCCTCTCTGAACTACACCCTGGCTGGTCTCTCCCTCCCCTGGGCTTACAGCACCCTCTAACCTCTGCTCTCTGAACTACACCCTGGCCGGTCTCTCCCTCCTCTGGGCTAACAGCGCCTTCTAGCCTCTCTGAACTACACCCTGGCTGGTCTCTCCCTCCTCTGGGCTAACAGAGCCTTCTAGCCTCTCTGAACTACACCCTGGCTGGTCTCTCCCTCCTCTGGGCTAACAGCGCCTTCTAGCCTCTCTGAACTACACCCTGGCCGGTTTTCTCCCTCCTCTGGGGTAACAGCGCCTTCTATCCTCTCTGAACTACACCCTGGCTGGTCTCTCCCACTTCCCGCCACCACTCTTATCTCATTTGTGGTCTGGGAGCCAGGCCTTGCCCCACAGCTCCAGTACAACCCCAATCTCTCCAGAATTTTAACAGAAACCGTGAAAGGGGGGCTTTTTTAAAGGTTTCATCGACTGTGACCCTGTCAGCAGTAACCCATGTTATACAGGCTGCAGTTATGACCCCTCCCAAGGAAGGAGGGAGGGAGTGAGGCGACGGGGGAGGGTCAGGGAAGAGAGAGGGAAGAAAGAGGGAGGAAAGAGGGGAGGGAAGAGAGAGGGGGGAAAGAGAGAGGAAAGAGAGAGGGAGGGAGGAAAGAGGGGAGGGAAGAGAGAGGGAAGAGAGAGGGAAGAGAGATGGAAGAGAGAGGGAAGAGAGAGGGAAGAGGGAGGAAAGAGGGGATTGAAGAGAGAGGGAGGAAAGAGAGAGGGAAGAGAGAGAGGGAGGGAAGAGAGAGGGAGGAAAGAGGGGAGGGAAGAGAGAGGGAGGAAAGAGGGAAGAGAGAGGGAGGAAAGAGGGAAGAGAGAGGGAAGAGAGAGGGGAGGGAAGAGAGAGGGAGGAAAGAGGGGAGGGAAGAGAGAGGGAAGAGAGAGGGGAGGGACGAGAGAGGGGAGGGAGGGAAGAGAGAGGGAAGAGAGAGGGGAGGGAAGAGAGAGGGAGGAAAGAGGGAAGAGAGAGGGAAGAGAGAGGGAGGAAAGAGGGAAGAGAGAGGGAAGAGAGAGGGGAGGGAAGAGAGAGGGGAGGGAAGAGGGAAGAGAGAGGGGAGGGAAGAGAGAGGGGCAACAGGGCCTCAGAAGTTTCCCCCCTCCCCCTGAACTGCGACACCCTCGGCAGGAGGTGGACAGGGTCGGCTTTGAAAAACAACACCTTTTTGATCCCCAAGTGTTTGAGGATGGAGCGTGGTCTACAGATGGCCCTCTCTCTCTCTCTCTCTCTCTCTCTCTCTCTCTCTCTCTGTCTCTCTCTCTCTCTCTCTCTCTCTCTCTCTCTCTCTCTCTGTCTCTAGCCTTCTCTCTCTCTCCCTCTCTATCCGTCTCCATCTGGGGGAGGAAAACAGTGAAGCTGAATGTGTAACCCTGGATTGTGAAATCATTTTTAGCTGTGGCCGTGCCAGGTGCTCTGACAGAGTTCTCCTGATGTCTGGTGACACCTTCCTGTGGAACAGCATGCCTCCTCTACCTCAATGATACACACACAGTACACACACAGTACACACCCACAGTACACACACCCACAGTACACACACCCACAGTACACACACAGTACACACCCACAGTACACACACCCACAGTACACACACACACAGTACACAC
Organism: Oncorhynchus mykiss; assembly: GCF_013265735.2. NCBI lineage: Eukaryota > Metazoa > Chordata > Actinopteri > Salmoniformes > Salmonidae > Oncorhynchus > Oncorhynchus mykiss. The sequence goes on from NC_048575.1 coordinate 2,343,928, forward strand.
ACAGTACACACCCACAGTACACACACCCACAGTACACACACACACACACAGTACACACACACAGGATGGAGAAGGAGGAGAAGGAGGAGAAGGAGGGTGAAGGAGGGAGAAAGAGGAGAAGGGGGAGAAGGAGGGTGAAGGAGGAGAAAGAGGAGAAGGGGGAGAAGGGGGAGAAGGAGGAGAAGGAGGAGAAGGGAGAAGGAGGAGAAGGATTGAGAAGGGAGAAGGAGGAGAAGGATTGAGAAGGAGAAGAAGGAGGAGAAGGAGGAGAAGGGAGACGGATGAGAAGGAGGGTGAAGGAGAAGAAGGAGGAGAAGGAGGAGAAGGGGGTAGAGGTAGAAGGAGGAGAAGGATTGAGAAGGAGAAGAAGGAGGAGAAGGGGGAGAAGGAGGAGAAGGAGGAGAAAGAGGAGAAAGAGGTGAAGGAGAGAGAGATTCAAACATTTGTGCAGTGTTGTAACTAACAAACAAACGACAAACTGAATCTGGCACACACATTTGTTTGAGTGATCTGATTGGTTGAACAATGTTGAGCCTTCAGAATGAAGTGTTTTGGGGATATAGGGTAATCTGATTGGTTGAACAGTCCTGTTTAGCCTTCAGAATGAAGTGTTTTGCGGATGTAGAGACAACTGCTTGGTTGAACAGTGCTGTTTAGCCTTCAGGATGAATGGTTTTGGGGATACTCCCTGGGGGCCTAGCTCACAGATGTTGACACTATATGTTATTGTTTTCAGTGTTGCTGGAACAGTGGTTAACGTGGACACGGGTAAAGGGCTCTGGGATGGAAAAGGGAGGAAGGTGTAGAATGGAGGAAGGAGGAAGAGGCTGAAAAGACGTTGAGGCACTTTATGTTAGCTGTGATGTGTGTATAGGGGTGTGAGAAGGGCATGCTGGGTAGTCACCAAACAGGGATAACTCACAGGGGGGAGGGGTGAGAGGAGGGCATGCTGGGTATTCACCAAACAGGGATAACTCACAGGGGGAGGGGTGAGAAGACGGCATGCTGGGTATTCACCAAACAGGGATAACTCACAGGGGGGAGGGGTGAGAGGAGGGCATGCTGGGTATTCACCAAACAGGGATAACTCACAGGGGGGAGGGGTGAGAGGACGGCATGCTGGGTATTCACCAAACAGGGATAACTCACAGGGGGGAGGGCTGTGAGGAGGGCATGCTGGGTAGTCACCAAACAGGGATACCTCACAGGGGGGAGGGGTGAGAGGACGACATGCTGGGTATTCACCAAACAGGGATAACTCACAGGGGGGAGGGGGAGGGGTGAGAAGGGCATGCTGGGTAGTCACCAAACAGGGATAATTCACAGGGGGGAAAGGGAGGGGTGAGAGGAGGGCATGCTGGGTAGTCACCAAACAGGGTTAACTCACAGGGGGAAGGGGTGAGAGGACGGCATGCTGGGTATTCACCAAACAGGGATAACTCACAGAGGGGAGGGCTGTGAGGAGGGCATGCAGGGTAGTCACCAAACAGGGATAATTCACAGGGGGGAGGGGGAGGGGTGTGAGGAGGGCATGCTGGGTATTCACCAAACAGGGATAATTCACCTTTCATCAGCCAACAAGATGTGTTGGCCTAATGAACAGCAAAAGCACTAGTCTATGTCAGTCTACTATCCCCCATAGTAAGTCAAATCAACTTAGTCTATTCTGTGCGAGAAATAAATATCCCAAACATCGTCTGGGACAGTTGTGGGATGCGATAGATCCCATATTAAAACATAGTCTGGGACAGTTGTGGGATGCGATAGATCCCATATTAAAACATAGTCTGGGACAGTTGTGGGATGTGATAGATCCCATATTAAAACATAGTCTGGGACAGTTGTGGGATGCGATAGATCCCATATTAAAACATAGTCTGGGACAGTTGTGGGATGCGATAGATCCCATATTAAAACATAGTCTGGGACAGTTGTGGGATGCGATAGATCCCATATTAAAACATAGTCTGGGACAGTTGTGGGATGTGATAGATCCCATATTAAAACATAGTCTGGGACAGTTGTGGGATGCGATAGATCCCCATATTAAAACATAGTCTGGGACAGTTGTGGGATGTGATAGATCCCATATTAAAACATAGTCTGGGACAGTTGTGGGATGTGATAGATCCCATATTAAAACATAGTCTGGGACAGTTGTGGGATGTGATAGATCCCCATATTAAAACATAGTCTGGGACAGTTGTGGGATGTGATAGATCCCATATTAAAACATAGTCTGGGACAGTTGTGGGATGTGATAGATCCCCATATTAAAACATAGTCTGGGACAGTTGTGGGATGTGATAGATCCCATATTAAAACATAGTCTGGGACAGTTGTGGGATGTGATAGATCCCATATTAAAACATAGTCTGGGACAGTTGTGGGATGTGATAGATCCCCATATTAAAACATAGTCTGGGACAGTTGTGGGATGTGATAGATCCCATATTAAAACATAGTCTGGGACAGTTGTGGGATGTGATAGATCCCATATTAAAACATAGTCTGGGACAGTTGTGGGATGCGATAGATCCCCATATTAAAACATAGTCTGGGACAGTTGTGGGATGCGATAGATCCCATATTAAAACATAGTCTGGGACAGTTGTGGGATGAGATAGATCCCATATTAAAACATAGTCTGGGACAGTTGTGGGATGTGATAGATCCCATATTAAAACATAGTCTGGGACAGTTGTGGGATGCGATAGATCCCATATTAAAACATAGTCTGGGACAGTTGTGGGATGCGATAGATCCTATATTAAAACATAGTCTGGGACAGTTCGGGGATGCGATAGATCCCATATTAAAACATAGTCTGGGACAGTTGTGGGATGCGATAGATCCCATATTAAAACATAGTCTGGGACAGTTGTGGGATGCGATAGATCCCATATTAAAACATAGTCTGGGACAGTTGTGGGATGCGATAGATCCCATATTAAAACATAGTCTGGGACAGTTGTGGGATGCGATAGATCCCATATACAACCACCAGCATAAAAAAAAACCTGTTAATGAGCCTGACTCAACAGATCAGAGCGTTTAAACCTAAAATGTTGATCAACTATTAGGCTATTTCTTCACATTATAAGCGCAGCACGGCGCCCACAGCAGTAGGCTATAAACTCAAATGTTTCCCAAATGCAATCAATTAGCGGGAAAACACTCTTCTAATTATGCAGGTAATGATTTTATTATAAAGGTGCATGTTTATTGGTGGAAATTATCTTCCCCCAAACTTCAAATGAAAGTGTATTTGTCACGTGATGAATACAACAGGTATCGTATCGGCCTGGTCTTACAATGACATGCTGAATACAACAGGTATCGTATCGGCCTGGTCTTACAATGACATGCTGAATACAACAGGTATCGTATCGGCCTGGTCTTACAATGACATGCTGAATACAACAGGTGTCGTATCGGCCGGGTCTTACAATGACATGCTTACTTACAGGCTCTAATCAATGGTGTGTGTGTGTGTGTAGGTGTGTGTGTGTGTGTGTGTGTGTGTGTGTGTGTGTGTGTGTGTGTGTAGGTGTGTGTGTGTGTGTGTGTGAACACTAAAACACAAAATAACAACGTGCAATACCGAAACAGACAAACACTGACACGGAAAATAATCACCCACAACTCAAAAGTGAAACCAGGCTACCTAAGTTTGGTTCTCAATCAGGGACAACCAGGCTACCTAAGTATAGTTCTCAATCAGGGACAACCAGGCTACCTAAGTATGGTTCTCAATCAGGGACAACCAGGCTACCTAAGTTTGGTTCTCAATCAGGGACAACCAGGCTACCTAAGTATGGTTCTCAATCAGGGACAACCAGGCTACCTAAGTATGGTTCTCAATCAGGGACAACCAGGCTACCTAAGTATGGTTCTCAATCAGGGACAACGATTGACAGCTGCCTCTGATTGAGAACCATACCAGACCAAACACAGAATCCCAAATTATAGAAAAAGGAACATAGACTGCTCATCCCAACTCACGCCCTGACCATACTAAAACAAAGACAAAACGAAGGAACTAAGATCAGAACGTGACAGTGTGTGTGTGTGTAGGTAAGAAAGGAAATTAAACAACAGTAAAAAGAGTAGCAAGGCTCTATACAGACACCGGTTAGTCAGGCTTATAGAGGTAGTATGTACATGTAGATAAGGTTAAAGTGACTATGCATATATGCTGAACAGAGAGTAGCAGAAGCGTAAAAAGAGGGGTTGGTGGGTGGTGGGACACAATGCAAATATCCCGGTTAGCCAATGTGCAGGAGCACTGGTTGGTCGGGCCAATTTAGGTAGTATGTACATGAATGTATAGTTAAAGTGACTATGCATATATGATAAACAGAGAGTAGCAGCAGTGTAAAAGTGGGGTTGGGGGGACACACAATGCAAATAGTCCAGGTAACCATTTGGTTACCTGTTCAGGAGTCTTATGGCTTGGGGGTAAAAACTGTTGAGAAGCCTTTTTGTCCTAGACTTGGCACTCCGGTTCCGCTTGCCATGCGGTAGTAGAGAGAACAGTCTATGACTGGGGTGGCTGGGGTCTTTGACAATTTTTAGGACCTTCCCTGACACTGCCTGGTGTAGAGGTCCTGGATGGCAGGCAGGTTTAACCCAGTGATGTACTGGGCTGTACGCACTACCCTCTGAAGTGCCTTGCGATCG
>NC_048575.1:2353610-2388610 GCF_013265735.2 Oncorhynchus mykiss
CAGGGTGTGACTGGAGGGTGTGACTAGAGGGCGTGACTGCAGGGTGTGACTACACGGTGTCACTATAGCGCGTAACTACAGGGTGTGACTATAGCGTGTGACTACAGGATGTGTGTGACTACAGAGTGTGACTACAGGGTAGAGCAGGGTAGAGTAGGGTTGAACAGGGTAGAGCAGAGCAGGTTAGAGTATAGAGCAGGGCAGGGTAGAGTAGGGTAGAGTAGGGCAGGGTAGAGTAGAGCAGGGCAGGGTAGAGAGGGTAGGGCAGGGTAGAGTAGAGCAGGGTAGAGTAGAGCAGGGCAGGGTAGAGTAGGGTAGAGTAGGGCAGGGTAGAGAGGAGTAGAGTAGAGCAGGGCAGGGTAGACTAGGGTAGGGCAGGGTGGGGCAGGGTAGAATAGGGCAGGGTAGAGTAGGGCAGGGTAGTGTAGAGCAGGGCAGGGTAGAGAGGGTAGGGCAGGGTAGAGTAGAGCAGGGTAGAGTAGAGTAGGGTAGAGAATGGCAGGGTAGAGTAGGGTAGTGCAGGGAAGAGTAGGGTAGAGCAGGGAAGAGTAGGGTAGAGCAGAGTATAGTAGGGTAGAATAGGGTAGAGTAGAGTAGGGTAGAGTAGAGTAGGGTAGAATAGGGTAGAGTAGAGTAGGGTAGAGTAGGGTAGAATAGGGTAGAGTAGAGTAGGGTAGAGCAGGGTAGAGTAGAGTAAGTTAGAGCAGGGTAGAGCAGGGAAGAGCAGGGTAGAGCAGGGCAGAGTAGGGTAGAATAGGGTAGAGCAGGGTAGAGTAGAGCATGGTAGAGCAGAGCAGGGTAGAGTAGGGTAGAGTAGGGTAGAGTAGAGTAGGGTAGAGCAGGGTAGAGTAGAGTAAGTTAGAGCAGGGTAGAGCAGGGCAGGGTAGAGCAGGGAAGAGCAAGGTAGAGTGGGGCAGGGTATAGGTTGGCAGGGTAGAGTAGGGTCGAGTAGGGAGAGTAGGGTAGAGCAGGGTAGAGAATGGCAGGGTGGAGTAGGGAAGAGCAGGGTAGAGAATGGCAGGGTAGAGTAGGGTAGAGTAGAGCAGGGTAGAGTAGGGTAGAGTAGGGAAGAGCAGGGTAGAGTAGGGGAGAGTAGGGTAGAGCAGGGTAGAATAGGGTAGAGTATTGTAGAGCAGGGTAGAATAGGTTAGAGTAGGGTAGAGCAGGGTAGAGAATGGCAGGGTAGAGTAGGGTAGAGTAGAGCAGGGTAGAGTAGGGAAGAGCAGGGTAGAGCAGGGTAGAGGAGGGTAGAGCAGGGTAGAGTAGGGTAGAATAGGTTAGAGTAGGGTAGAGTAGGGTAGTGTATTGTAGAGCAGGGTAGAGTAGGGTAGGATAGGGTAGAGTATTGTAGAGCAGGGTAGAATAGGTTAGAGTAGGGTAGAGCAGGGTAGAATTGGTTAGAGTAGGGTAGAGCAGGGTAGAGTAGGGTAGAGTAGGGTAAAGCAGGGTAGAGTAGGGTAGAGTAGGGTAGAGAAGGGTAGAGTAGGGTAAAGCAGGGTAGAGAATGGCAGGGTAGAGTAGGGTAGAGCAGGGCAGAGTAGGGTAGAGTAGGTTAGAGTAGGGTAGAGTAGGGTAGAGTAGGGTAGAGCAGGGTAGAGTAGGGTAGAGTAGGGTAGAGAAGGGTAGAGTAGGGTAGAGTAGGGTAGAGTAGGGTAGAGTAGGGTAAAGCAGGGTAGAGTAGGGTAGAATAAGTTAGAGTAGGGTAGAGTAGGGTAGAGTAGGGTAGAGTAGGGTAGAGTAGGGTAAAGCAGAGTAGAGTAGGGTAGAATAAGTTAGAGTAGGGTAGAGTAGGGTGGAGTAGGGTAGAGCAGGGTAGAGAATGGCAGGGTAGAGTAGGGTAGAGTAGGTTAGAGTAGGGTAGAGTAGGGTAGAGTAGGGTAAAGCAGGGTAGAGTAGGGTAGAGTAGGGTAGAGAAGGGTAGAGTAGGGTAGAGTAGGGTAGAGTAGGGTAGAGTAGGGTAAAGCAGGGTAGAGTAGGGTAGAGTAGGGTAGAGAAGGGTAGAGTAGGGTAGAATAAGTTAGAGTAGGGTAGAGTATGGTAGAATAGGTTAGAGTAGGGTAGAGCAGGGTAGAATAGGGTAGAATAGGTTAGAGTAGGGTAGAGTAGGGTAGAGCAGGGTAGAGTAGGGTAGAATAAGTTAGAGTAGGGTAGAGTAGGGTAGAGTAGGGTAGAGTAGAGTAGAATAAGTTAGAGTAGGGTAGAGTAGGGTAGAGTAGGGTAGAGTAGAGTAGAATAAGTTAGAGTAGGTAGAGTAGGGTAGAGTAGGGTAGAATAAGTTAGAGTAGGGTAGAGTAGGGTAGAGTAGGGTAGAATAAGTTAGAGTAGGGTAGAGTAGGGTAGAGTAGGGTAGAGTAGGGTAGAATAAGTTAGAGTAGGGTAGAGTAGGGTAGAGCAGGGTAGAGTAGGGTAGAATAGGGTAGAATAAGTTAGAGTAGGGTAGAGTAGGGTAGAGCAGGGTAGAGTAGGGTAGAATAGGTTAGAGTAGGGTAGAGTAGGGTAGAATAGGTTAGAGTAGGGTAGAGCAGGGTAGAGTAGGGTAGAATAGGTTAGAGTAGGGTAGAGTAGGGTAGAGTAGGGTAGAGTAGGGTAGAGTAGGGTAGAATAGGTTAGAGTAGGGTAGAGTAGGGTAGAGTAGGGTAGAGTAGGGTAGAGCAGGGTAGAGTAGGGTAGAATAGGTTAGAGTAGGGTAGAGCAGGGTAGAGTAGGGTAGAATAGGTCAGAGTAGGGTAGAGCAGGGTAGAGTAGGGTAGAATAGGTTAGAGTAGGGTAGAGCAGGGTAGAGTAGGGTAGAATAGGTTAGAGTAGAGTAGAGCAGGGTAGAGTAGGGTAGAGTAGGGTAGAGTAGGGTAGAGTAGGGTAGAGCAGGGTAGAGTAGGGTAGAATAGGTTAGAGTAGGGTAGAGTAGGGTAGAGTAGGGTAGAGTTGGGTAGAGTAGGGTAGAATAGGTTAGAGTAGGGTAGAGTAGGGTAGAGTAGAGTAGAGTAGGGTAGAGTAGGGTAGAGTAGGGTAGAATAGGTTAGAGTAGGGTAGAGTAGGGTAGAGTAGGGTAGAGCAGGGTAGAGCAGGGTAGAGTAGGGTAGAGTAGAGTAGGGTAGAGCGGTGTAGAGTAGAGTAGGGTAGAGCGGTGTAGGGTAAGTTGGAGCAGGGTAGAGTAGGGTAGAGCAGGGTAGAGTAAGGTAGAGCAGGGTAGAGAATGGCAGGATATAGTAGGGAAGAGCAGGGTAGAGAATCGCAGGGTAGAGTAGGGTAGAGTAGAGCAGGGTAGAGAATGGCAGGGTAGAGTAGGATCGAGCAGGGTATTGAAAGGTAGAGCAGGGTAGAGTAGGGTAGAGTAGGGTAAAGCAAGGTAGAGTAGGGTAGAGTAGGGTCAAGCAAGGTAGAGCAGTTAAGAGCAGGGTAGAGCAGGGTAGAGTAGGGTAGAGCAGGGTAGAGAAGGGTAGAGAAGGGTAGAGCAGGGTAGAGAAGGGTAGAGTAGGGTAAAGCAGGGTAGAGTAGGGTAGAGCAGGGTAGAGTAGGGTAGAGTAGGGTAGAATAGGGTAGAGTAGGGAAGAGCAGGGTAGAGCAGGGGAGAGTAGGGTAGAGCAGGGTAGAGCAGGGTAGAGTAGGGTAGAGCAGGGTAGAATAGGGTAGAGCAGGGTAGAGAAGGGTAGAGTAGTGTAGAGTAGGGTAGAGTAGGGTAGAGTAGAGTAGAGTAGAGTAGAGTAGGGTAGAGTAGAGCAGGGTAGAGTAGGGTAGAGCAGGGTAGAATAGGGTAAAGCAGGGTAGAGCAGGGTAGAGCAGGGTAGAGTAGAGTAGGGTAGAGTAGGGAAGAGCAGGGTAGAGCAGGGGAGAGTAGGGTAGAGCAGGGTAGAGCAGGGTAGAGCAGGGTAGAATAGGGTAGAGCAGGGTATAGAAGGGTAGAGTAGGGTAGAGTAGGGTAGAGTAGGGTAGAGTAGAGTAGAGTAGGGTAGAGTAGAGCAGGGTAGAGAAGGGTAGAGTAGGGTAGAGTAGGGTAGAGTAGAGTAGAGTAGGGTAGAGTAGGGTAGAGTAGAGTAGGGTAGAGCGGTGTAGGGTAAGTTGGAGCAGGGTAGAGTAGGGTAGAGCAGGGTAGAGTAAGGTAGAGCAGGGTAGAGTAGTGGTAGGCCTGATTTCACAACAGTGGTAGGCCTGATTTACAACAGTGGTAGGCCTGATTTCACAACAGTGGGAGTCTTGATTTCACAACAGTGGTAGGCCTGATTTCACAGCAGTTGTAGGACTACTGGAGAAAGCAGAGAGAGCATGTCCCTATCCACAAGGGCCGCAGTGGAGAGGGTAAAAAAAACATCCAGTTCGTTGGACACATCAATGAGGACCTGAAATGGTCCCTTCTGAAAGGCAATGAGCTACAGCGTCTCGTCAACCTCAGGAGCGGCAGGGCGGCCTAGTGGTTAGAGTGTAGAGGTGGCAGGTAGCCTAGTGGTTAGAGTGTAGAGGTGGCAGGTAGCCTAGTGGTTAGAGTGTAGAGGTGGCAGGTAGCCTAGTGGTTAGAGCGTAGAGGTGGTAGGTAGCCTAGTGGTTAGAGTGTAGAGGTGGTAGGTAGCCTAGTGGTTAGAGCGTAGAGGTGGTAGGTAGCCTAGTGGTTAGAGTGTAGAGGTGGTAGGTAGCCTAGTGGTTAGAGTGTAGAGGTGGCAGGTAGCCTAGTGGTTAGAGTGTAGAGGTGGTAGGTAGCCTAGTGGTTAGAGCGTAGAGGTGGTAGGTAGCCTAGTGGTTAGAGTGTAGAGGTGGTAGGTAGCCTAGTGGTTAGAGCGTGGAGGTGGTAGGTAGCCTAGTGGTTAGAGTGTAGAGGTGGAAGGTAGCCTAGTGGTTAGAGTGTAGAGGTGGCAGGTAGCCTAGTGGTTAGAGTGTAGAGGTGGTAGGTAGCCTAGTGGTTAGAGTGTAGAGGTGGCAGGTAGCCTAGTGGTTAGAGTGTAGAGGCGGCAGGTAGCCTAGTGGTTAGAGTGTAGAGGTGGCAGGTAGCCTAGTGGTTAGAGTGTAGAGGCTGCAGGTAGCCTAGTGGTTAGGGTGTAGAGGCTGCAGGTAGCCTAGTGGTTAGGGTGTAGAGGCTGCAGGTAGCCTAGTGGTTAGAGTGTAGAGGTGGCAGGGTAGCCTAGTGGTTAGAGTGTAGAGGTGGCAGGTAGCCTAGTGGTTAGAGTGTAGAGGCGGCAGGTAGCCTAGTGGTTAGAGTGTAGAGGCTGCAGGTAGCCTAGTGGTTAGAGTGTAGAGGTGGCAGGTAGCCTAGTGGTTAGAGTGTAGAGGTGGCAGGTAGCCTAGTGGTTAGAGCGTAGAGGTGGTAGGTAGCCTAGTGGTTAGAGTGTAGAGGTGGTAGGTAGCCTAGTGGTTAGAGCGTAGAGGTGGTAGGTAGCCTAGTGGTTAGAGTGTAGAGGTGGTAGGTAGCCTAGTGGTTAGAGTGTAGAGGTGGCAGGTAGCCTAGTGGTTAGAGTGTAGAGGTGGTAGGTAGCCTAGTGGTTAGAGCGTAGAGGTGGTAGGTAGCCTAGTGGTTAGAGTGTAGAGGTGGTAGGTAGCCTAGTGGTTAGAGCGTGGAGGTGGTAGGTAGCCTAGTGGTTAGAGTGTAGAGGTGGAAGGTAGCCTAGTGGTTAGAGTGTAGAGGTGGCAGGTAGCCTAGTGGTTAGAGTGTAGAGGTGGTAGGTAGCCTAGTGGTTAGAGTGTAGAGGTGGCAGGTAGCCTAGTGGTTAGAGTGTAGAGGCGGCAGGTAGCCTAGTGGTTAGAGTGTAGAGGTGGCAGGTAGCCTAGTGGTTAGAGTGTAGAGGCTGCAGGTAGCCTAGTGGTTAAGGTGTAGAGGCTGCAGGTAGCCTAGTGGTTAGGGTGTAGAGGCTGCAGGTAGCCTAGTGGTTAGAGTGTAGAGTTGGCAGGGTAGCCTAGTGGTTAGAGTGTAGAGGTGGCAGGTAGCCTAGTGGTTAGAGTGTAGAGGCGGCAGGTAGCCTAGTGGTTAGAGTGTAGAGGCTGCAGGTAGCCTAGTGGTTAGAGTGTAGAGGTGGCAGGTAGCCTAGTGGTTAGAGTGTAGAGGTGGCAGGTAGCCTAGTGGTTAGAGTGTAGAGGTGGCAAGTAGCCTAGTGGTTAGAGCATAGAGGTGGTAGGTAGCCTAGTGGTTAGAGCGTAGAGGTGGCAGGTAGCCTAGTGGTTAGAGTGTAGGGGCGGCAGGTAGCCTAGTGGTTAGAGTGTAGAGGTGGCAGGTAGCCTAGGGGTTAGAGTGTAGAGGCGGCAGGTAGCCTAGTGGTTAGAGCGTAGAGGTGGCAAGTAGCCTAGTGGTTAGAGTGTAGAGGTGGTAGGTAGCCTAGTGGTTAGAGTGTCTCAACATGGTAAGTTGGTGGTTGAAGATATCCCTCTAGTGGTGTGGGGGCTGTGCTTTGCTGTGCTTTGGCAAAATGGGTGGGGTTATATCCTTCCTGTTTGGCCCTGTCCGGGGGTGTCCTCGAATGGGGCCACAGTGTCTCCTGACCCCTCCTGTCTCAGCCTCCAGTATTTATGCTGCAGTAGTTTGTGTCGGGGGCTAGGGTCAGTTTGTTATATCTGGAGTACTTCTCCTGTCCTATTCGGTTCCCTGTGTGAATTTAAGTATGCTCTCTCTAATTCTCAATTTCTCTCTTTCTTTCTCTCTCTCGGAGGACCTGAGCCCTAGGACCATGCCTCAGGACTACCTGACATGATGACTCCTTGCTGTCCCTAGTCAAACACACACACACACACACACACACACACACACACACACACACACACACACACACACACACACACACACACACACACACACACACACAGGACCATAAAGGGTGTTTGAAATTCTAGTCAGATTGTCTTTCTTTACCTCCTCCCTTTGGCTGAATGTGTGTGTGTGTGTGTGTGTGTGTGTGTGTGTGTGTGTGTGTGTGTGTGTGTGTGTGTGTGTGTGTGTGTGTGTGTGTGTGTGTGTGTGTGTGTGCGCCTTTCAAAGATCCCTCATGGTTCTGCCTGTTTGTTCAGATGGTGTTTCAGAAACCCACTATTTCTAAGTTATTGCATCAGTGTGTTTGATCTCACAGATGTAGAAAGGCAGTTGAAACTTCCTGCTGCAGTGGGGGATCTCTGTTCTCAGTGGGGTGTAGAGAGGATCTCTGTTCTCAGTGTAGAGGAGATCTCTGTTCTCAGTGTAGAGGGGATCTCTGTTCTCAGTTGAGTGTAGAGGAGATCTCTGTTCTCAGTGTAGAGGAGATCTCTGTTCTCAGTGTAGAGGAGATCTCTGTTCTCAGTGTAGAGGAGATCTATGTTCTCAGTGTAGAGGGGATCTCTGTTCTCAGTGGAGTGTAGAGGAGATCTCTGTTCTCAGTGTAGAGGAGATCTCTGTTCTCAGTGTAGAGGGGATCTCTGTTCTCAGCGGGGTGTAGAGAGGATCTCTGTTCTCAGTGTAGAGGAGATCTATGTTCTCAGTGTAGAGGGGATCTCTGTTCTCAGTGTAGAGGGGATCTCTGTTCTCAGTGCAGAGGAGATCTCTGTTCTCAGTGTAGAGGAGATCTCTGTTCTCAGTGTAGAGGAGATCTCTGTTCTCAGTGTAGAGGAGATCTCTGTTCTCAGTGTAGAGGGGATCTCTGTTCTCAGTTGAGTGTAGAGGAGATCTCTGTTCTCAGTGTAGAGGAGATCTCTGTTCTCAGTGTAGAGGAGATCTCTGTTCTCAGTGTAGAGGAGATCTACGTTCTCAGTGTAGAGGGGATCTCTGTTCTCAGTGGAGTGTAGAGGAGATCTCTGTTCTCAGTGTAGAGGAGATCTCTGTTCTCAGTGTAGAGGGGATCTCTGTTCTCAGTGGGGTGTAGAGAGGATCTCTGTTCTCAGTGTAGAGGAGATCTATGTTCTCAGTGTAGAGGGGATCTCTGTTCTCAGTGTAGAGGGGATCTCTGTTCTCAGTGCAGAGGAGATCTCTGTTCTCAGTGTAGAGGAGATCTCTGTTCTCAGTGTAGAGGAGATCTCTGTTCTCAGTGTAGAGGAGATCTCTGTTCTCAGTGTAGAGGAGATCTCAGTTCTCAGTGTAGAGGGGATCTCTGTTCTCAGTGTAGAGGAGATCTCTGTTCTCAGTGTAGAGGAGATCTCTGTTCTCAGTGTAGAGGAGATCTATGTTCTCAGTGTAGAGGGGATCTCTGTTCTCAGTGGAGTGTAGAGGAGATCTCTGTTCTCAGTGTAGAGGAGATCTCTGTTCTCAGTGTAGAGGGGATCTCTGTTCTCAGTGGGGTGTAGAGAGGATCTCTGTTCTCAGTGTAGAGGAGATCTATGTTCTCAGTGTAGAGGGGATCTCTTTTCTCAGTGTAGAGGGGATCTCTGTTCTCAGTGCAGAGGAGATCTCTGTTCTCAGTGTAGAGGAGATCTCTGTTCTCAGTGTAGAGGAGATCTCTGTTCTCAGTGTAGAGGAGATCTCTGTTCTCAGTGTAGAGGAGATCTCAGTTCTCAGTGTAGAGGGGATCTCTGTTCTCAGTGTAGAGGAGATCTCTGTTCTCAGTGTAGAGGGGATCTCTGTTCTCAGTGGAGTGTAGAGAGGATCTCTGTTCTCAGTGTAGAGGGGATCTCTGTTCTCAGTGTAGAGGAGATCTCTGTTCTCAATGTAGAGGGGATCTCTGTTCTCAGTGGAGTGTAGAGTGGATCTCTGTTCTCAGTGTAGAGGGAATCTCTGTTCTCAGTGTAGAGGGGATCTCTGTTCTCAGTGTAGAGGAGATCTCTGTTCTCAGTGTAGAGGGAGATCTCTGCTCTCAGTGGAGTGTAGAGGAGATCTCTGTTCTCAGTGTAGAGGAGATCTCTGTTCTCAGTGGAGTGTAGCGGGGATCTCTGTTCTCAGTGTAGAGGGGATCTCTGTTCTCAGTGGAGTGTAGAGGAGATCTCTGTTCTCAGTGTAGAGGAGATCTCTGTTCTCAGTGTAGAGGAGATCTCTGTTCTCAGTGTAGAGGAGATCTCAGTTCTCAGTGTAGAGTGGATCTCTGTTCTCAGTGTAGAGGGAATCTCTGTTCTCAGTGTAGAGGGGATCTCTGTTCTCAGTGGAGTGTAGAGAGGATCTCTGTTCTCAGTGTAGAGGGGATCTCTGTTCTCAGTGGAGTGTAGAGGGGATCTCTGTTCTAAGTGTAGAGGGGATCTCTGTTCTCAGTGTAGAGGAGATCTCTGTTCTCAGTGTAGAGGGGATCTCTGTTCTCAGTGGAGTGTAGAGAGGATCTCTGTTCTCAGTGTAGAGGAGATCTCTGTTCTCAGTGTAGAGGAGATCTCTGTTCTCAATGTAGAGGGGATCTCTGTTCTCAGTGGAGTGTAGAGTGGATCTCTGTTCTCAGTGTAGAGGGAATCTCTGTTCTCAGTGTAGAGGGGATCTCTGTTCTCAGTGTAGAGGAGATCTCTGTTCTCAGTGTAGAGGGAGATCTCTGCTCTCAGTGGAGTGTAGAGGAGATCTCTGTTCTCAGTGTAGAGGAGATCTCTGTTCTCAGTGGAGTGTAGCGGGGATCTCTGTTCTCAGTGTAGAGGGGATCTCTGTTCTCAGTGGAGTGTAGAGGAGATCTCTGTTCTCAGTATAGAGGAGATCTCTGTTCTCAGTGGAGTGTAGAGGGGATCTCTGTTCTCAGTGTAGAGGGGATCTCTGTTCTCAGTGGAGTGTAGAGGAGATCTCTGTTCTCAGTGTAGAGGAGATCTCTGTTCTCAGTGGAGTGTACAGGAGATATCTGTTCTCAGTGTAGAGGGGTTATCTGTTCACAGTGTAGAGGAGATCTCTGTTCTCAGTGTAGAGGAGATCTCTGTTCTCAGTGTAGAGGGGATCTCTGTTCTCAGTGGAGTGTAGAGGGGATCTTTGTTCTCAGTGTAGAGGGGATCTCTGTTCTCAGTGTAGATGAGATCTCTGTTCTCAGTGTAGAGGAGATCTCTGTTCTCAGTGTAGAGGGAATCTCTGTTCTCAGTGTAGAGGGGATCTCTGTTCACAGTGTAGAGGAGATCTCTGTTCTCAGTGGAGTGTAGAGGAGATCTCTGTTCTCAGTGGAGCGTAGAGGGGATCTCTGTTCTCAGTGGAGTGTAGAGAGGATCTCTGTTCTCAGTGTAGAGGAGATCTCTGTTCTCAGTGGAGTGTAGAGGAGATCTCTGTTTTCAGTGTAGAGGAGATCTCTATTCTCAGTGTAGAGGGGATCTCTGTTCTCAGTGTAGAGGGGATCTCTGTTCTCCGTGTAGAGGGGATCTCTGTTCTCAGTGTAGAGGAGATCTCTGTTCTCAGTGTAGAGGAGATCTCTGTTCTCAGTGGAGTGTAGAGGGGATCTCTGTTCTCAGTGTAGAGGAGATCTCTGTTCTCAGTGGAGTGTAGAGGGGATCTCTGTTCTCAGTGGAGTGTAGAGAGGATCTCTGTTCTCAGTGTAGAGGAGATCTCTGTTCTCAGTGGAGTGTAGAGGAGATCTCTGTTTTCAGTGTAGAGGAGATCTCTGTTCTCAGTGGAATGTAGAGGCGATCTCTGTTCTCAGTGTAGAGGGGATCTCTGTTCGCAGTGTAGATGAGATCTCTGTTCTCAGTGTAGAGGAGATCTCTGTTCTCAGTGTAGAGGGGATCTCTGTTCTCAGTGTAGAGGGGATCTCTGTTCTCAGTGTAGAGGGGATCTCTGTTCTCAGTGTAGAGGGGATCTCTGTTCTCAGTGGAGTGTAGATGAGATCTCTGTTCTCAGTGTAGATGGGATCTCTGTTCTCAGTGTAGAGGAGATCTAGGTTCTCAGTGGAGTGTAGAGGAGATCTCTGTTCTCAGTGTAGTGTAGATGGGATCTCTGTTCTTTCCTAAATGAGACACAGTCCCCTGGATTCCTTCGTGTTGTCAATATTATCCTATTCTGTTGTGTGTTATGTGTTAGAAATGGATATCCACAAATACTGTAGCACGGACATCTGATTTCACAAGGGTTTATTTCACAAGCTTATATTTTATATGCAATACATGATGTAAATATAATGTGTTCCTTATTTGCTGTTACCTCCATTGAGTGGACGTTTAGACCACGGTAGGCTCATTAGCTAGTCTGTATACGTTGTCTCACACATTGTATCTCCACTAATCTCTCCTTGCCTTTTTGGTTGATAGCTGAGAAGGTTAGCTCAACACTGCCCCCCTGTGGTAAAGACATCCGCTTACACTTGGTAGCTTCACTCCACGGAATATGACCAGAGAGAAAAATACAATTTTGAATTGTTTGGTGACTTTGTCCCTTCTTTTCAATCCACTGTCTGTCTGTGTGATAATGTGGACTGTAGCCAACACTGGCACTTCAGTAGTGCCTCTCTTTTTATAAACAACACAAAAAACCATACACGCAACAAACGACTGAATCAAAACCTGCCCATCTGGTTTCAAAACCTGCCCATCTGGTTTCAAAACCTGCCCATCTGGTTTCAAAACCTGCCCATCTGGTTTCAAAACCTGCCTATCTAGTTTCAAAACCTGCCTATCTAGTTTCAAAACCTGCCTATCTAGTTTCAAAACCTGCCCATCTAGTTTCAAAACCTGCCCATCTAGTTTCAAAACCTGCCTATCTAGTTTCAAAACCTGCCCATCTAGTTTCAAAACCTGCCCATCTAGTTTCAAAACCTGCCCATCTAGTTTCAAAACCTGCCTATCTAGTTTCAAAACCTGCCCATCTAGTTTCAAAACCTGCCTATCTAGTTTCAAAACCTGCCCATCTAGTTTCAAAACCTGCCTATCTAGTTTCAAAACCTGCCCAACTAGTTTCAAAACCTGCCCATCTGGTTTCAAAACCTGCCTATCTAGTTTCAAAACCTGCCTATCTAGTTTCAAAACCTGCCCATCTAGTTTCAAAACCTGCCCATCTAGTTTCAAAACCTGCCTATCTAGTTTCAAAACCTGCCTATCTAGTTTCAAAACCTGCCTATCTAGTTTCAAAACCTGCCTATCTAGTTTCAAAACCTGCCTGTCTAGTTTCAAAACCTGCCCATCTAGTTTCAAAACCTGCCCATCTAGTTTCAAAACCTGCCTATCTAGTTTCAAAACCTGCCCATCTAGTTTCAAAACCTGCCCATCTAGTTTCAAAACCTGCCCATCTAGTTTCAAAACCTGCCTATCTAGTTTCAAAACCTGCCCATCTAGTTTCAAAACCTGCCTATCTAGTTTCAAAACCTGCCCATCTAGTTTCAAAACCTGCCCATCTAGTTTCAAAACCTGCCCATCTAGTTTCAAAACCTGCCTATCTAGTTTCAAAACCTGCCTATCTAGTTTCAAAACCTGCCCATCGAGTTTCAAAACCTGCCTATCTAGTTTCAAAACCTGCCTATCTAGTTTCAAAACCTGCCTATCTAGTTTCAAAACCTGCCTATCTAGTTTCAAAACCTGCCTATCTAGTTTCAAAACCTGCCCATCTAGTTTCAAAACCTGCCTATCTAGTTTCAAAACCTGCCTATCTAGTTTCAAAACCTGCCCATCGAGTTTCAAAACCTGCCTATCTAGTTTCAAAACCTGCCTATCTAGTTTCAAAACCTGCCTATCTAGTTTCAAAACCTGCCTATCTAGTTTCAAAACCTGCCTATCTAGTTTCAAAACCTGCCTATCTAGTTTCAAAACCTGCCCATCTAGTTTCAAAACCTGCCTATCTAGTTTCAAAACCTGCCTATCTAGTTTCAAAACCTGCCCATCTGGTTTCAAAACCTGCCTATCTAGTTTCAAAACCTGCCTATCTAGTTTCAAAACCTGCCTGTCTAGTTTCAAAACCTGCCTATCTAGTTTCAAAACCTGCCTATCTAGTTTCAAAACCTGCCTGTCTAGTTTCAAAACCTGCCTATCTAGTTTCAAAACCTGCCTATCTAGTTTCAAAACCTGCCCAACTAGTTTCAAAACCTGCCTATCTAGTTTCAAAACCTGCCTATCTAGTTTCAAAACCTGCCTATCTAGTTTCAAAACCTGCCTATCTAGTTTCAAAACCTGCCCAACTAGTTTCAAAACCTGCCTATCTAGTTTCAAAACCTGCCCATCTAGTTTCAAAACCTGCCTATCGAGTTTCAAAACCTGCCTATCTAGTTTCAAAACCTGCCTATCTAGTTTCAAAACCTGCCTGTCTAGTTTCAAAACCTGCCCATCTGGTTTCAAAACCTGCCCATCTGGTTTCAAAACCTGCCTATCTAGTTTCAAAACCTGCCTATCTAGTTTCAAAACCTGCCTATCTAGTTTCAAAACCTGCCTATCTAGTTTCAAAACCTGCCTATCTAGTTTCAAAACCTGCCTATCTAGTTTCAAAACCTGCCTATCTAGTTTCAAAACCTGCCCATCTAGTTTCAAAACCTGCCTATCTAGTTTCAAAACCTGCCTATCGAGTTTCAAAACCTGCCCATCTAGTTTCAAAACCTGCCTATCTAGTTTCAAAACCTGCCTATCGAGTTTCAAAACCTGCCCATCTAGTTTCAAAACCTGCCTATCTAGTTTCAAAACCTGCCTATCTAGTTTCAAAACCTGCCTATCTAGTTTCAAAACCTGCTAATTCTCCTCGATTATTCACTCATTCACGTGAAAAAGAGCTAAAAAAAAACAGACAGCCAAGGTGTTTATGTCCCAGGACCACATGACCTCAAAAACAGCCTGAAATTTACCATTTCTTGTTAATATGCCTTTCTGCCACTCTGTAAGATGCTCCAATCACTCAGACATCATGCTCCATCACTCAGACATCATGCTCCATCACTCAGACATCATGCTCCAATCATTCAGACATCATGCTCCATCACTCAGACATCATGCTCCATCACTCAGATATCACGCTCCAATCACTCAGACATCATGCTCCATCACTCAGACATCATGCTCCATCACTCAGACATCATGCTCCAATCACTCAGACATCATGCTCCATCACTCAGACATCATGTTCCATCACTCAGACATCATGCTCCATCACTCAGACATCATGTTCCATCACTCAGACATCATGCTCCAATCACTCAGACATCATGCTCCATCACTCAGACATCATGCTCCAATCACTCAGACATCATGCTCCATCACTCCGACATCATGCTCCATTACTCAGACATCATGTAGAAACGAAGCATGTGTGTTTAGTGATGTTGTCTGTTTAGTGAGTCCTCCAGATCAGAGGCAGTAGGGATGACCAGGGATGTTCTCTGTTTAGTGAGTCCCCCAGATCAGAGGAAGTAGGGATGACCAGCCATGTTCTCTGTTTAGTGAGTCAGAGGCAGTAGGGATGTTTTCTGTTTAGTGATCAGAGGCAGTAGGGATGACCAGGGATGTTCTCTGTTTAGGGAGTCAGTCAGATCGGAGGCAGTAGGGATGACCAGGGATGTTCTCTGTTTAGTGAGTCCTCCAGATCAGAGGCAGTAGGGATGACCAGGGATGTTCTCTGTTTAGTGAGTCCCCCAGATCAGAGGAAGTAGGGATGACCAGCCATGTTCTCTGTTTAGTGAGTCAGAGGCAGTAGGGATGTTTTCTGTTTAGTGATCAGAGGCAGTAGGGATGACCAGGGATGTTCTCTGTTTAGTGAGTCAGTCAGATCGGAGGCAGTAGGGATGACCAGGGATGCTCTCTGTTTAGTGAGTCCTCCAGATCAGAGGCAGTAGGTATGACCAGGGATGCTTTCTGTTTAGTGAGTCCTCCAGATCAGAGGCAGTATGGATGACCAGGGATGTTCTCTGTTTAGTGAGTCAGAGGCTGTAGGGATGACCAGGGATGTTCAGAGCAGTGATGTTTTTATTTTAGCGAGTCAGAGGCAGCAGGGATGTTTTCTGTTAGCGATCAGATGCAGTATGGATGACCAGGGATGTTCTCTGTTTAGTGAGTCAGAGGCAGTTGGGATTACCAAGGATGTTCTCTGTTTAGTGAGTCAGTCAGATCAGAGGCATTAGGGATGACCAGGGATGTTCTCTGTTTAGTTATCAGAGGCAGTAGGGATGACCAGGGATGTTCTCTGTTTCGTGAGTCAGCGAGAGTAGGGATGACAAGACATTTTCACAGTACAGTGAGTCAATGGGATTAGGGATGACCAGGGATGTTTTCTGTTTGTTGATCAGAGGCAGTAGGGAAGACCAGGGATGTTCTCTGTTTAGTGAGTCAGAGGGATGACCAGGAGTGACCAGGGACCAGAGGGGTGACCAGGGACCAGGGATGTTCTCTGTTTAGTAAGTCCTCCAGATCAGAGGCAGTAACGATGACCAGGGAGTTAATGAGTTAACGAGAGTTGATGAGTTAATGAGAGTTAATGGGAGTTAATGAGTTAATGAGAGTTAATGAGAGTTAATGAGTTAATGAGAGTTGATGAGTTAATCGGAGTTAATGAGAGTTAATGACTTAATGAGAGTTAATTAGTTATTGAGAGTTAATGAGAGTTAATGAGAGTTACTTAGTTAATTAGTTAATGAGAGTTAATGAGAGTTAATGAGTTAATGAGAGTTAATGAGTTAATGAGAGGTAATGAGTTAATGAGAGTTAATGAGAGTTAATGAGAGTTAATGAGAGTTAATGAGTTCATGAGAGTTAATGAGAGTTAATTCGTTAATTCGTTAATGAGAGTTAATGAGAGTTAATTAGTTAATGAGAGTTAATGAGAGTTAATGAGAGTTAATGAGTTAATGAGAGTTGTTTAGAGTTCATGAGTGTTAATGAGAGTTAATGATAGTTAATTAGTTATTTGAGAGTTAATGAGAGTTAATGAGAGTTAATGAGAGTTAATGAGTTAATGAGAGTTATTGAGAGTTAATGAGTGTTAATGAGAGTTAATGAGATTTAATAATGAGAGTTAATGAGTAAATGAGAGTTAATGAGAGTCAATGAGTTAACGAGAGTTAATGAGAGTTAATGACTTAATTATTTAATGAGAGTTAATGAGTTAATGAGTTAATGAGAGTTAATGAAAGTTAACGAGAGTTCATAAGTTAACGAGAGTTAATGAGTAAATGAGAGTTAATGAGAGTTAATGAGAGTTAATGAGTAAATGAGAGTTAATGAGAGTTAATGAGTTAACGAGAGTTAAACATTAAATTAGAGTTAATGAGAGTTAATGAGTTAATGAGAGTCAATGAGAGTTAACGAGAGTTCATAAGTTAACGAGAGTTAATGAGTAAATGAGAGTTAATGAGAGTTATTGAGAGTTAATGAGTAAATGAGAGTTAATGAGAGTTAATGAGTTAACGAGAGTTAAACATTAAATTAGAGTTAATGAGAGTTAATGAGTTAATGAGAGTTAATGAGAGTTAACGAGAGTTCATAAGTTAACGAGAGTTAATGAGTAAATGAGAGTTAATGAGAGTTAATGAGAGTTAATGAGTTAATGGTTTAAAGAGAGTTAATGAGTAAATGAGAGTTAATGAGAGTTAATGAGAGTTAATGAGTTAATGATTAAATGAGAGTTAATGAGAGTTAATGAGTTAATGAGAGTTAATGAGTAAATGAGAGTTAATGAGAGTTAATGAGAGTTAATGAGTTAATGAGTAAATGAGAGTTAATGAGAGTTAATGAGTTAATAAGTAAATGAGAGTTAATGAGAGTTAACGAGAGTTAATGAGTAAATGAGAGTTAATGAGAGTTAATAAGTGTATAATCAACAGTAACACTGCAAAAAGAGAATACAGTAGATTAACGTAAATTAAACTGCATTGTGGGGCAAAATTCAATGGGCGGGAAATATTTGATGTATTTTGGAAGTTACCATAAAAACTACTACTGAAACCATAATAGCAGTTCACTTACTGTATTTGTGAATATTGACAATAGAGTGCCACACAAAAAGCACACAAGAAACAAAATCATAGCTCATCCTCTGAAGCAAGAGAGAATTTTTTTTTTTAGCAAATTATTATTATAAATGTAATATTTTCGTCTTAGTTAATTGGATTTTTTAAAAATTGTATTTAATATCTGCACAAAGTAGATGTCCTAACCGACTTGCCAAAGCTATTGATTGTTAACCAGAAATTAGCATACCTGTGTAATGAACCATGATCATTAGCATAACTGTTGGTTACCTATAAATAACCATGATCATTAGCATACCTGTTGGATACCTGTGTAATGAAACATGATCATTAGCATACCTGTTGGTTACCTATAATGAACCATGATCATTAGCATACCTGTTGGATACCTATAATGAACCATGATCATTAGCATACCTGTTGGATACCTATAATGAACCATGATCATTAGCATACCTGTTGGATACCTGTGAAATGAAACATGATCATTAGCATACCTGTTGGTTACCTATAATGAACCATGATCATTAGCCTACCTGTTGGTTACCTGTGTAATGAACCATGATCATTAGCATACCTGTTGGTTACCTATAATGAACCATGATCATTAGCATACCTGTTGGTTACCTATAATGAACCATGATCATTAGCATAACTGTTGGTTACCTGTGTAATGAAACATGATCATTAGCATACCTGTTGGTTACCTATAATGAAACATGATCATTAGCATACCTGTTGGATACCTGTGTAATGAAACATGATCATTAGCATACCTGTTGGTTACCTGTGTAATGAAACATGATCATTAGCATACCTGTTGGTTACCTGTGTAATGAAACATGATCATTAGCATACCTGTTGGTTACCTGTGTAATGAAACGTGATCATTAGCATACCTGTTGGTTACCTATAATGAACCATGATCATTAGCCTAACTGTTGGTTACCTGTGTAATGAACCATGATCATTAGCCTAACTGTTGGTTACCTGTGTAATGAACCATGATCATTAGCATACCTGTTGGATACCTGTGTAATGAACCATGATCACTAGCATACCTGTTGGTTACCTGTGTAATGAAACATGATCATTAGCATACCTGTTGGTTACCTGTGTAATGAAACATGATCATTAGCATACCTGTTGGTTACCTGTGTAATGAAACATGATCATTAGCATACCTGTTGGTTACCTATAATGAACCATGATCATTAGCCTACCTGTTGGTTACCTGTGTAATGAACCATGATCATAGGCATACCTGTTGGTTACCTATAATGAACCATGATCATTAGCATACCTGTTGGTTACCTATAATGAACCATGATCATTAGCATAACTGTTGGTTACCTGTGTAATGAAACATGATCATTAGCATACCTGTTGGTTACCTATAATGAAACATGACCATTAGCATACCTGTTGGATACCTGTGTAATGAAACATGATCATTAGCATACCTGTTGGTTACCTGTGTAATGAAACATGATCATTAGCATACCTGTTGGTTACCTGTGTAATGAAACATGATCATTAGCATACCTGTTGGTTACCTGTGTAATGAAACATGATCATTAGCATACCTGTTGGTTACCTGTAATGAACCATGATCATTAGCCTAACTGTTGGTTACCTGTGTAATGAACCATGATCATTAGCCTAACTGTTGGTTACCTGTGTAATGAACCATGATCATTAGCATACCTGTTGGATACCTGTATAATGAACCATGATCACTAGCATACCTGTTGGTTACCTGTGTAATGAAACATGATCATTAGCATATCTGTTGGTTACCTGTGTAATGAAACATGATCATTAGCATACCTGTTGGTTACCTGTGTAATGAAACATGATCATTAGCATACCTGTTGGTTACCTGTGTAATGAACCATGATCATTAGCCTAACTGTTGGTTACCTGTGTAATAAACCATGATCATTAGCATACCTGTTGGTTACCTAAAATGAACCATGATCATTAGCATACCTGTTGGATACCTGTGTAATGAACCATGATCATTAGCATACCTGTTGGTTACCTATAATGAACCATGATCATTAGCATACCTGTTGGTTACCTGTGTAATGAACCATGATCATTAGCATACCTGTTGGTTACCTATAATGAACCATGATCATTAGCATACCTGTTGGATACCTGTGTAATGAACCATGATCATTAGCATACCTGTTGGTTACCTGTGTAATGAAACATGATCATTAGCATACCTGTTGGTTACCTGTGTAATGAAACATGATCATTAGCATACCTGTTGGATACCTGTGTAATGAACCATGATCATTAGCATACCTGTTGGTTACCTGTAATGAACCATGATCATTAGCATACCTGTTGGATACCTGTGTAATGAACCATGATCATTAGCATACCTGTTGGTTACCTATAATGAACCATGATCATTAGCATACCTGTTGGATACCTGTGTAATGAACCATGATCATTAGCATACCTGTTGGTTACCTGTGTAATGAAACATGATCATTAGCATACCCGTTGGTTACCTGTGTAATGAAACATGATCATTAGCATACCTGTTGGTTACCTATAATGAACCATGATCATTAGCATAACTGTTGGATACCTGTGTAATGAAACATGATCATTAGCATACCTGTTGGTTACCTATAATGAACCATGATCATTAGCATACCTGTTGGATACCTGTGTAATGAAACATGATCATTAGCATACCTGTTGGTTACCTATAATGAACCATGATCATTAGCATACCTGTTGGATACCTGTGTAATGAACCATGATCATTAGCATACCTGTTGGTAACCTATACAAACCATGATCATTAGCATAACTGTTGGATGCCTGTGTAATGAAACATGATCATTAGCATACCTGTTGGTTACCTATAATGAACCATGATCATTAGCATACCTGTTGGATACCTGTGTAATGAACCATGATCATTAGCATACCTGTTGGTTACCTATAATGAACCATGATCATTAGCATACCTGTTGGATACCTGTGTAATGAACCATGATCATTAGCATACCTGTTGGATACCTATAATGAACCATGATCATTAGCATACCTGTTGGTTACCTGTGTAATGAAACATGATCATTAGCATACCTGTTGGTTACCTATAATGAACCATGATCATTAGCATACCTGTTGGATACCTGTGTAATGAAACATGATCATTAGCATACCTGTTGGATACCTGTGTAATGAACCATGATCATTAGCATACCTGTTGGTTACCTGTGTAATGAACCATGATCATTAGCCTAACTGTTGGTTACATGTGTAATGAACCATGATCATTAGCATACCTGTTGGATACCTGTGTAATGAACCATGATCACTAGCATACCTGTTGGTTACCTGTGTAATGAAACATGATCATTAGCATACCTGTTGGTTACCTGTGTAATTAAACATGATCATTAGCATACCTGTTGGTTACCTGTGTAATGAAACATGATCATTAGCATACCTGTTGGTTACCTATAATGAACCATGATCATTAGCCTACCTGTTGGTTACCTGTGTAATGAACCATGATCATTAGCATACCTGTTGGTTACCTATAATGAACCATGATCATTAGCATACCTGTTGGTTACCTATAATGAACCATGATCATTAGCATACCTGTTGGTTACCTATAATGAACCATGATCATTAGCATACCTGTTGGATACCTGTGTAATGAAACATGATCATTAGCATACCTGTTGGTTACCTATAATGAACCATGATCATTAGCATACCTGTTGGATACCTGTGTAATGAACCATGATCATTAGCATACCTGTTGGTAACCTATACAAACCATGATCATTAGCATAACTGTTGGATACCTGTGTAATGAAACATGATCATTAGCATACCTGTTGGTTACCTATAATGAACCATGATCATTAGCATACCTGTTGGATACCTGTGTAATGAACCATGATCATTAGCATACCTGTTGGTTACCTATAATGAACCATGATCATTAGCATACCTGTTGGATACCTGTGTAATGAACCATGATCATTAGCATACCTGTTGGATACCTATAATGAACCATGATCATTAGCATACCTGTTGGTTACCTGTGTAATGAAACATGATCATTAGCATACCTGTTGGTTACCTATAATGAACCATGATCATTAGCATACCTGTTGGATACCTGTGTAATGAAACATGATCATTAGCATACCTGTTGGATACCTGTGTAATGAACCATGATCATTAGCATACCTGTTGGTTACCTGTGTAATGAACCATGATCATTAGCCTAACTGTTGGTTACATGTGTAATGAACCATGATCATTAGCATACCTGTTGGATACCTGTGTAATGAACCATGATCACTAGCATACCTGTTGGTTACCTGTGTAATGAAACATGATCATTAGCATACCTGTTGGTTACCTGTGTAATGAAACATGATCATTAGCATACCTGTTGGTTACCTGTGTAATGAAACATGATCATTAGCATACCTGTTGGTTACCTATAATGAACCATGATCATTAGCCTACCTGTTGGTTACCTGTGTAATGAACCATGATCATTAGCATACCTGTTGGTTACCTATAATGAACCATGATCATTAGCATACCTGTTGGTTACCTGTGTAATGAACCATGATCATTAGCATACCTGTTGGTTACCTGTGTAATGAAACATGATCATTAGCATACCTGTTGGTTACCTGTGTAATGAACCATGATCATTAGCATACCTGTTGGATACCTGTGTAATGAACCATGATCATTAGCATACCTGTTGGTTACCTTTAATGAACCATGATCATTAGCATACCTGTTGGATACCAGTGTAATGAACCATGATCATTAGCATACCTGTTGGTTACCTATAATGAACCATGATCATTAGCATACCTGTTGGATACCTGTGTAATGAACCATGATCATTAGCATACCTGTTGGTTACCTGTGTAATGAAACATGATCATTAGCATACCCGTTGGTTACCTGTGTAATGAAACATGATCATTAGCATACCTGTTGGTTACCTATAATGAACCATGATCATTAGCATAACTGTTGGATACCTGTGTAATGAAACATGATCATTAGCATACCTGTTGGTTACCTATAATGAACCATGATCATTAGCATACCTGTTGGATACCTGTGTAATGAAACATGATCATTAGCATACCTGTTGGTTACCTATAATGAACCATGATCATTAGCATACCTGTTGGATACCTGTGTAATGAACCATGATCATTAGCATACCTGTTGGTTACCTATACAAACCATGATCATTAGCATAACTGTTGGATACCTGTGTAATGAAACATGATCATTAGCATACCTGTTGGTTACCTATAATGAACCATGATCATTAGCATACCTGTTGGATACCTGTGTAATGAACCATGATCATTAGCATACCTGTTGGTTACCTATAATTAACCATGATCATTAGCATACCTGTTGGATACCTGTGTAATGAACCATGATCATTAGCATACCTGTTGGATACCTATAATGAACCATGATCATTAGCATACCTGTTGGTTACCTGTGTAATGAAACATGATCATTAGCATACCTGTTGGTTACCTATAATGAACCATGATCATTAGCATACCTGTTGGATACCTGTGTAATGAACCATGATCATTAGCCTACCTGTTGGTTACCTGTGTAATGAACCATGATCATTAGCATACCTGTTGGATACCTGTGTAATGAACCATGATCATTAGCATACCTGTTGGATACCTATAATGAACCATGATCATTAGCATACCTGTAGGTTACCTGTGTAATGAACCATGATCATTAGCATACCTGTTGGTTACCTGTGTAATGAACCATGATCATTAGCATACCTGTTGGTTACCTATAATGAAACATGATCATTAGCATACCTGTTGGTTACCTGTGTAATGAACCATGATCATTGGCATACCTGTTGGTTACTTGTCTATCGAACCATGATTGTTGTTCCGATTTTGACTTTTTAGCATTTAACTTTTATGTTTAATCTTTTATTTGATCATTTTCGCTTTTCAATAACCTATTTTCATTTTCACTTTACAATTGAATATTGAAGCATTTTAGACCTGGGTCCCCCTCCTTGGCTGTCGATGTAGTCTCTTTCAGGGTCCCTAATAAAAAACACGAATAACAGGAGTTATTACACAAACATATTTTAATATTATTATATTTTAACAATAGCCTGTTGATCAGGCTTCCACATGCATTGGTAAGTTGTATCTCATAAGATCACACCAGTTAATACTTTAGGCCATTAATGGTAAAACCAATAAACCAGTTAAGACCTGTGGTTTAACCTACTTCACTCGTCTGGCTAGACGAGCATGCGCTGTAATGACATTAAAACGCGTGACAGAAAATACTTCCTGGGTTTTCACTGCCTCGGTTTACCATTGGCTGATGCGGGTGGGAAAGGCATCTATATTCTCCAATGAGATTAAAGGTTTTATTCTGAGCTCGTGAAGCGGACTGTCATATTTTTCTTCCAGAATATATGGGTGAGTCTTTAGAGTAGATTCAACATTCGTAGTTTACCATGCTTTATTTATTCTGGTTTGATCGTAAAAGATCAATTCATCATTCCGTGTCATTGTTATAGTCTAAACGGCTATCGTTTATGTTCTATCACGTAAACACCCGCATCCTCCCAGATTTGAATTTGACAGTGTTTAACCTACTCATCATTGAGTGCGTTTTCATCTGAACACCAGACACAGGTAGATTAGTACAAACCAGCTGACTTGGTGTTTACTTTGCGACATTCTTGAGATGCTGAACGCTTAATGCATGGATGGGCGCATCACCATGTCGGCTACTATGACGGCTTAGTAAAAGCTTTGCCATGTTTTGTTTTCTTGGCGACTTGTCAGCTGAAACCCTTTCCCTTCCTAGATTATTGCCTATTGTCAGAGAAGAATTGTCCGTTTATTCTTTCACGCATAGGTACGGTATATCCGTTTATTGGGATGTTATTACAGTCTGCAATAGACTACACCTGCTGACATTCCCGAAGAGAACTCCGATTAGGCTGTTGGCCTGTTGGTTGTATTTACATGTGTAGTCAGTCTATGACTATAAGAAACACAAGGCTACAATTAAACGATACATTATATCATATGGAGTCATTTATGTACGTTTTTATTTATTTATGTGATTGTGTTGATCGTGTAAACCAACAGTAGGTGGCGCCAGATCGCCTTTTGATTCCATTCGTAACGTTGTAACCATGGTTTCTACAGTTGAATAGCAGCTTGACCTGCTCCCATTAAGATGAACACGTACCAGGTCCCGAACCCTGGCCTGCCGGGATGCCCACCCGGACTAGAGTATCTAACACAGGTGAGTCCTCTCATCCTATTCCATGATGTTGTCGTGGCGATTCTGTTTAATTTAGTCCTATAGAACATTGATATTGTTTGCACTTTGATTTAGGTTGATCAGCTACTCATCAAACAGAAAGTCGAGTTTATTGAAGGTATGTACAATTTTTTTTTTACAAAAACAAGAATTACTATTTTGATGATGGTCTTCATAGATTTGAGATTTGTGTACGTGTGTCTGTGTGTGTGTGGTGTGTGTATGTGTGTGTGTGTGTGTGTGTGTGTGTACGTGTGTGTACGTGTGTGTACGTGTGTGTGTGTGTGTACGTGTGTGTGTGTGACCCCACAGCCCTGGCTGGCTTTGAGAGCAACAACAAGTATGAGGTACGTAATGCCATGGGTCAGAACGTGTTCTATGCTGTGGAGGAGAATGACTGTCTTAGCAGGCAGTGCTGCGGACCCTTACGATCCTTCACAATAAAAGTCCTTGACAACTTTGGACAGGAGGTCATCACAGTCACCAGACCTCTCAAGTGCATGTCCTGTTTCTTCCCCTGCTGTCTGCAAGAGGTGAGTTGACTTCAGTCTCTGAGACTCTTCCCTAGAACTGGTTACTGACAGGTCAGATCCCCTTTCTAAATGTAGTACACCTAAAGGAAATGCAGCTTCATGTTTCATCACACAGAACTCATGGTTTCTGTTCAGAGATATCGTTCTTTAACTCTCAAGCATGTTTCTTTCCTTCCATCTTTCTTTCCTTCTTAATTAACCCCCCTTCACAATCTTCCTCTTTACTTCTCCACTGTTCCAACACCAACCCTGTCCCGCTATTATATTACCCCACCACCCCTCTCTATTTATTATATTACCCCACCACCCCTCTCTATTATATTACCCCACCACCCCTCTCTATTATATTACCCCCACCACCCCTCTCTGTTATATTCCCCCCACTACCCCTCTCTGTTATATTACCCCACCACCCCTCTCTATTATATTACCCCAAAACCCCTCTCTATTATATTACCCCCACCACCCCTCTCTATTATATTACCCCACCACCCTCTCTATTATATTACCTCCCCCCACCCTCTCTATTATATTACCCCCACCACTCTCTATTATATTACCCCCACCACCCCTCTCTATTATATTACCCCCATCACTCTCTATTATATTACCCCCACCACCCCTCTCTATTATATTACCCCACCACCCCTCTCTATTATATTACCCCACCACCCCTCTCTATTATATTACCCCACCACCCCTCTCTATTATATTACCCCACCACCCCTCTCTATTATATTACCCCCACCACCCCTCTCTATTATATTACCCCCACCACCCCTCTCTATTATATTACCCCACCACCCCTCTCTATTATATTACCTCCCCCCACCCTCTCTATTATATTACCCCCACCACCCCTCTCTATTATATTACCACACCACCCCTCTCTATTATATTACCCCCACCACCCCTCTCTATTATATTACCCACCACCCCTCTCTATTATATTACCCCACCACCCCTCTCTATTATATTACCCCACCACCCCTCTCTATTATATTACCTCCCCCCACCCTCTCTATTATATTACCCCCACCATTCTCTATTATATTACCCCACCACCCCTCTCTATTATATTACCTCCCCCCACCCTCTCTATTATATTACCCCCACCACTCTCTATTATATTACCCCCACCACCCCTCTCTATTATATTACCCCCACCACCCCTCTCTATTATATTACCCCCACCACCCCTCTCTATTATATTACCCCCACCACCCCTCTCTATTATATTACCCCACCACCCCTCTCTATTATATTACCCCACCACCCCTCTCTATTATATTACCCCACCACCCCTCTCTATTATATTACCCCCCACCACCCCTCTCTATTATGTTACCCCACCACCCCTCTCTATTATATTACCCCACCACCCCTCTCTATTATATTACCCACCACCCCTCTCTGTTATATTACCCCCACCCCTCTCTATTATATTACCCCCACCACCCCTCTCTATTATATTACCCCACCACCCCTCTCTATTATATTACCCACCACCACTCCTCTCTATTATATTACCCCACCACCCCTCTCTATTATATTACCCACCACCCCTCTCTATTCTTTTACCCCCACCACCCCTCTCTATTATATTGTCCCACCACCCCTCTCTATTATATTACCCCACCACCCCTCCCCTCTCTATTATATTACCCCCACCACCCCTCTCTATTATATTGCCCCACCACCCCTCTCTATTATATTACCCCACCACCCCTCCCCTCTCTATTATATTACCCACCACCACCCCTCTCTATTATATTACCCCACCACCCCTCTCTATTATATTACCACACCACCCCTCTCTATTATATTACCCCCACCACCCCTCTCTATTATATTACCCACCACCCCTCTCTATTATATTACCCCACCACCCCTCTCTATTATATTACCCCACCACCCCTCTCTATTATATTACCTCCCCCCACCCTCTCTATTATATTACCCCCACCATTCTCTATTATATTACCCCACCACCCCTCTCTATTATATTACCTCCCCCCACCCTCTCTATTATATTACCCCCACCACTCTCTATTATATTACCCCCACCACCCCTCTCTATTATATTACCCCCACCACCCCTCTCTATTATATTACCCCCACCACCCCTCTCTATTATATTACCCCCACCACCCCTCTCTATTATATTACCCCACCACCCCTCTCTATTATATTACCCCACCACCCCTCTCTATTATATTACCCCACCACCCCTCTCTATTATATTACCCCCCACCACCCCTCTCTATTATGTTACCCCACCACCCCTCTCTATTATATTACCCCACCACCCCTCTCTATTATATTACCCACCACCCCTCTCTGTTATATTACCCCCACCCCTCTCTATTATATTACCCCCACCACCCCTCTCTATTATATTACCCCACCACCCCTCTCTATTATATTACCCACCACCACTCCTCTCTATTATATTACCCCACCACCCCTCTCTATTATATTACCCACCACCCCTCTCTATTCTTTTACCCCCACCACCCCTCTCTATTATATTGTCCCACCACCCCTCTCTATTATATTACCCCACCACCCCTCCCCTCTCTATTATATTACCCCCACCACCCCTCTCTATTATATTGCCCCACCACCCCTCTCTATTATATTACCCCACCACCCCTCCCCTCTCTATTATATTACCCACCACCACCCCTCTCTATTATATTACCCCACCACCCCTCTCTATTATATTACCCACCACCCCTCTCTATTCTATTACCCCCACCACCCCTCTCTATTATATTGCCCCACCACCCCTCTCTATTATATTACCCCACCACCCCTCCCCTCTCTATTATATTACGACACCACCCCTCTCTATTATATTACGCCCTACCACCCCTCTCTGTTATATTACCCCACCACCCTCTCTCTATTATATTACCCCACCACCCCTCTCTATTATATTACCCCCCACCCCTCTCGATTATATTACCCCACCACCCCTCTCTATTCTATTACCCCCACCACCCCTCTCTATTATATTACCCCACCACCCTCTCTATTATACTACCCCACCTCCCCTCTCTATTATATTACCCCACCAACCCTCTCTATTATATTACCCCACCACCCCTCTCTATTATATTACCCCACCACCCCTCTCTATTATTTTACCCACCACCACCCCTCTCTATTATATTACCCCACCACCCCTCTCTATTATATTACCCCACCACCCCTCTCTATTATATTACCCCCACCACCCCTCTCTATTATATTACCCCACCGACCCTCTCTATTATATTACCCCACCACCCCTCCCCTCTCTATTATATTACCCCACCACCCCTCTCTATTATATTACCCCACCACCCGCTCTGTTATATTACCCCACCACCCTTTCTATTATATTACCCCACCACCCCTCTCTATTATATTACCCACCACCCCTCTCTATTATATTACCCCACCACCCCTCCCCTCTCTATTATATTACCCCCACCACCCCTCTCTATTATATTGCCCCACCACCCCTCTCTATTATATTACCCCACCACCCCTCCCCTCTCTATTATATTACCCACCACCACCCCTCTCTATTATATTACCCCACCACCCCTCTCTATTATATTACCCACCACCCCTCTCTATTCTATTACCCCCACCACCCCTCTCTATTATATTGCCCCACCACCCCTCTCTATTATATTACCCCACCACCCCTCCCCTCTCTATTATATTACGACACCACCCCTCTCTATTATATTACGCCCTACCACCCCTCTCTGTTATATTACCCCACCACCCTCTCTCTATTATATTACCCCACCACCCCTCTCTATTATATTACCCCCCACCCCTCTCGATTATATTACCCCACCACCCCTCTCTATTCTATTACCCCCACCACCCCTCTCTATTATATTACCCCACCACCCTCTCTATTATACTACCCCACCTCCCCTCTCTATTATATTACCCCACCAACCCTCTCTATTATATTACCCCACCACCCCTCTCTATTATATTACCCCACCACCCCTCTCTATTATTTTACCCACCACCACCCCTCTCTATTATATTACCCCACCACCCCTCTCTATTATATTACCCCACCACCCCTCTCTATTATATTACCCCCACCACCCCTCTCTATTATATTACCCCACCGACCCTCTCTATTATATTACCCCACCACCCCTCCCCTCTCTATTATATTACCCCACCACCCCTCTCTATTATATTACCCCACCACCCGCTCTGTTATATTACCCCACCACCCTTTCTATTATATTACCCCACCACCCCTCTCTATTATATTACCCACCACCCCTCTCTATTATATTACCTACCACCACCCCTCTCTATTATATTACCCCACCACTCCTCTCTATTATATTACCCCACCACCCCTCTCTATTATATTACCCCACCACCCCTCTCTGTTATATTACCCCCACCACCACTCTCTATTATATTACCCACCACCCCTCTCTATTATATTACCTACCACCACCCCTCTCTATTATATTACCCCACCACTCCTCTCTATTATATTACCCCACCACCCCTCTCTATTATATTACCCCACCACCCCTCTCTGTTATATTACCCCCACCACCACTCTCTATTATATTACCCCACCACCCCTCTCTGTTATATTACCCCACCACCACTCTCTATTATATTACCCCACCACCCCTCTCTATTATTTTACCCCACCACCCCTCTCTGTTATATTACCCCCACCCCTCTCTATTATATTAACCCACCACCACTCTCTATTATATTACCCCACCACCCCTCTCTGTTATATTACCCCACCACCACTCTCTATTATATTACCCCACCACCCCTCTCTATTATATTACCCCACCACCCCTCTCTGTTATATTACCCCACCACCCCTCTCTATTATATTACCCCACCACCCCTCTCTGTTATATTACCCCCACCCCTCTCTATTATATTAACCCACCACCACTCTCTATTATATTACCCCACCACCCCTCTCTGTTATATTACCCCACCACCACTCTCTATTATATTACCCCACCACCCCTCTCTATTATATTACCCCACCACCCCTCTCTATTATATTACCCCCACCACCCCTCTCTATTATATTACCCCACCACCCCTGTCTATTATATTACCCCACCACCCCTCTTTATTATATTACCCCCACCACCCCTCTCTATTATATTACCCCACCCCCCTCTCTATTATATTACCCCCCACCATCCTCTCTATTATATTACCCCCACCACCCTCTCTATTATATTACCCCCCACCACCCCTCTCTATTATATTACCCCCACCACCCCTCTCTATGATATTACCCCCCACCACCCCTCTCTATTATATTACCCCCACCACCCCTCTCTATTATATTACCCCACCACCCCTCTCTATTATATTACCCCACAATCCCTCTCTATTATATTACCCCACCACCCCTCTCTATTATATTACCCCACCACCCCTCTCCATTATATTACCTCCCACCACCCCTCTCTATTATATTACCCCACCACCCCTCTCTATTATATTACCCCACCACCCCTCTCTATTATATTACCCCCCACCACCCCTCTCTATTATATTACCCCACCACCCCTCTCTATTATATTACCCCCCACCCCTCTCTATTATATTACCCCACCACCCCTCTCTATTCTATTACCCCCACCACCCCTCTCTATTATATTACCCCACCACCCCTCTCTATTATATTACCCCACAACCCCTCTCTATTATATTACCCCACCACCCCTCTCTATTATATTACCCCACCACCCCTCTCTATTATATTACCCACCACCACCCCTCTCTATTATATTACCCCACCACCCCACTCTATTATATTCCCCCACCACCCCTCTCTGTTACATTACCCCCACCCCTCTCTATTATATTACCCCACCACCCCTCTCTATTATATTACCCCACCACCCCTCTCTGTTATATTACCCCCACCCCTCTCTATTAAATTACCCCACCACCCCTCTCTGTTACATTACCCCCACCCCTCTCTATTATATTACCCCACCACCCCTCTCTATTATATTACCCCACCACCCCTCTCTATTATATTACCCCACCACCCCTCTCTGTTACATTACCCCCACCCCTCTCTATTATATTACCCCACCACCCCTCTCTATTATATTACCCCACCACCCCTCTCTGTTATATTACCCCCACCCCTCTCTATTATATTACCCCACAACCCCTCTCTATTATATTACCCCACCACCCCTCTCTATTATATTACCCCACCACCCCTCTCTATTATATTACCCACCACCACCCCTCTCTATTATATTACCCCACCACCCCACTCTATTATATTCCCCCACCACCCCTCTCTGTTACATTACCCCCACCCCTCTCTATTATATTACCCCACCACCCCTCTCTATTATATTACCCCACCACCCCTCTCTGTTATATTACCCCCACCCCTCTCTATTAAATTACCCCACCACCCCTCTCTGTTACATTACCCCCACCCCTCTCTATTATATTACCCCACCACCCCTCTCTATTATATTACCCCACCACCCCTCTCTATTATATTACCCCACCACCCCTCTCTGTTACATTACCCCCACCCCTCTCTATTATATTACCCCACCACCCCTCTCTATTATATTACCCCACCACCCCTCTCTGTTATATTACCCCCACCCCTCTCTATTATATTACCCCACCACCCCTCTCTGTTATATTACCCCCACCACCCCTCTCTGTTATATTACCCCACCACCCCTCTATATTATATTCCCCCACCACCCCTTTCTGTTATATTACCCCCACCGCCCCTCTCTGTTATATTACCCCACCGCCCCTGTCTCAGCTGGAGGTGCAGGCCCCCCCAGGGAACACGGTAGGCTACGTGGTCCAGCAGTGGCACCCCTTCTCCCCCAAGTTCATCATAGAGAATGAACACAGAGAGGCTGTGCTGAGGCTGCATGGACCCTTCTGTGGTTGGAGTTGCTTGCCTGATGTTGACTTTGAGGTACGTGTGTATGTTTGTCCAAACACACACACACACACACACACACACACACACACACACACACACACACACACACACACACACACACACACAAACACATACACACTGAACATGATGAAATCTGTGAAAACAGAATATTACATGGTTAAATGTTCTGGTTCTGGGGACCCTTTTGGGTTTTATAAGGCCTGTCTGTTTGTCTCTGAACGATGGTAAACATGTTACTAATCAACAAGAGTTCTGGGTGAATGAATCCATTCGACCCAAACAGTGTATTGTGTGTTTTTGTGGGACAGAGTTACCATGTTGCCATTCTTGCATGCTGCTGGTTCTTTAGGCTCTGAGGGCTGTTTGGGTCAAAGACATTGAACTTTACTGTGATGGAGAAGAGTTTAGCCAAAAGCATAATATTGCCATTCAAATTCCTTCAAAGTTTGAATTTATTTCAGGAGAAACTAAAGATAAAACATTTTTATTATGTAGAAGATTGTGATTGGACAGCAGGCAGACTAGTAAAGCAAATATGTCACAATGAAATGGAACCTAGCCAAACAAGTTTAACAAGTTCTCCATTTCATCACTTTCCATCTAGTAACACCCGGAAGATAATAATGTCAAATCAAAATCAAATTGTATTTGATCACATACGCCGAATACAACAGCTTACAGGTCACCTTACAGTGAAATGCTTACTTACAAGCCCTTAAACCAACAATTTTAAGAAAAATACGTAAAAAATACAAAAATATATATAAACAAAAAATATAATAAAAAGTTAATATAAAATATAATAAAAACATTAAAATAATGTTTTTTTTTTGGAGGGGGGGGTGGGGGTGATTCAGCTGCATCTCTCTGTGTGTAAAGTGGCTGTTGCCTACTGTTGCCTCCTCTCCAGATCGTGACCATGGATGAAGTGGATAAGATAGGGAAGATCAGTAAACAGTGGACCGGTCTACTCCGTGAGGCGTTCACGGACGCTGATAACTTTGGGATCCAGTTCCCCATGGATCTGGACGTGAAGATGAAGGCTGTGATGATAGGAGCTTGTTTCCTCGTCGTAAGTCTAGTATTTTACTTCATGCTATGATGTGCTATGCTATGCTAAGCTATACTGTGGTTTTCTATGTTGATGTGGATGTCGATTAAGGCAGACCTCCGCACCTCTCTGATTCAGAGGAGGGTTAGGTTAAATGGGGAAGACACATTTCAATTGAATGCATTCAATTGTACAACTGACTAGGTTTCCCTATATGCTATGCTAAGCTATGCTCTGGTTTGCTATGCAATGCAAAGCTATGCGGGGATTTGCTATGCTATGCTGTGGTTTGCTATGCTATGCTAAGATATGCTGTGATTTGCTATGGTACGTTAAGCTATGCTCTGGTTTGCTATGCAATGCTAAGCTATGCTGTGGTTTGCTATGCTATGCTAAGCTATGCTGTGGTTTGCTATGCTATGCTAAGCTATGCTGTGGTTTGCTATGCTATGATAAGCTATGCTAAGCTATGCTGTGGTTGGCTATGCTGTGCTATTCTCTATTCTATTCTAATGGTATATGTAGATGTTTTTGATGGAGATTGCATGTTTTCTTTCAGGATTTCATGTTCTTTGAGAGCGGTAACCAACCCTAGCAGCTGAGGAGTAGTCTACATCTCAGACAGTCTGCACTCCTGGAGCTATAACTTCCTGCTGGTTCATGGACAAGGTCTCAGATAGACATGGTGCTATGTGTGGGATTCATCTGGTTGGCATGGTAAGAACCATATAAATAGATCTACCAAGGGATTACAGGTGAATGTAATGTAATGGCCGCTGGTACTAGTTTTAGCTTCTGGGGTTGGTACACATTGCAGCTAAATCAGTCAAACCAGGTGTGTGTGTGTCAGTGTTATATATTTAGAGATTGTATATAAAGGAGTGTTCATATGTGTGTTTTTACAGTGTGTACATTGTGGTTGCGTTGCCCACAACCCCCTCAGTCTGATAAAAAGGGTTGTGTGGTACCACTTCACCCATTTACCACATGTGAAAATAAAATGAACACCATCTTTATCTCAACCACTATGCTGAAGGGAAAGGAAGGAGAGCAGAGATGAAGAAATGCTATGTAGCTTAAAGAAGAAATCTACAAAAAACATGTTATATTTTTTGGTAAATCGGAAGACCTTAATATGTTCTTGTGTCAACAGTATATTAAGTTACCGTATTACTGCTACTGTGTTTTGCTCGAGACAACTTTTGTATGCAGTATTTTGAGACTTTTGATATTTAATTTATTTATTTGTGTATTTATGTAGCTTAATATTGTTTATTGTTTTCATGTGATTGTAATTTGTGGGAAAGTTGACATAATGTTCAGTATTAAAAACATCCTCCAGTGATTTCTGAACTTTTTACTTTTGAAAAGTGATATCTCAAGTATAAATACAGTAATGTAAACACTAAAAGGTAAAAATGTGTTTTGAGGAAAATTGATTTAATTTTTGGGGGACAAAACTGGATACTTGAAGGTGGTGAGGGAAAGTAGCAACACATCTGCCAAGCTGATCCTCAACACTGGAGCTCCCCAGGGGTGCGTGCTCAGTCCCCTCCTGTACTCCCTGTTCACCCCCGACTGCGTGGCCACACACGACTCCAACACCATCATTAAGTTTACAGACGACACAACGGTGGTAGGCCTGATCACCGACAACGATGAGACAGCCTATATTGAGGAGGTCAGAAACCTGGTCGGGTGGTGCCAGAATAACAACCTATCTCACAACGTAGCCAAGACTAAGGAGATGATTGTGGACTACAGGAAAAGGAGCACCGAGCACGTCCCCATTCTCATCGACGGGGCTGTAGTGGAGCAGGTTGAGAGCTTCAAGTTCCTTGGTGTCCACATCAACAACAAACTAGAATGGCCCAAACACACCAAGACAGTCCTGAAGAGGGCACGACAAAATCTATTCCCCCTCAGGAAACTAAAAAGATTTGGCATGGGTCCTGAGATCCTGAAAGGTTCTACAGCTGCAACATCGAGAACATCCTGACCGGTTGCATCACCTGTTACGGCAATTGATCGGCCTCCGACCGCAAGGCACTACAGAGGGTAGTGTGTACGGCCCAGTACATCACTGGGGCAAAGCTGCCTGCCATCCAGGACCTCTACACCAGGCGGTGTCAGAGGAAGGCCCTAACAACTGTCAAAGACCCCAGCCACCCCAGTCATAGACTGTTCTCTCTACTACCGCATGGCAAGCGGTACCGGAGTGCCAAGTCTAGGACAAAAAGTATTCTCAACAGTTTTTACTCCCAAGCCATAAGTCTCCTGAACAGCTAATCAAATGGCTACCCGGACTATTTGCATTGTGTGTCCGCCCAACCCCTCTTTTACGCTGCTGCTACTCTCTGTTT